>NC_069504.1:736440831-736519968 GCF_027579735.1 Bombina bombina | reverse complement strand
AAGCCTTTGACTCTCCTTATACAGAAGGACATTAAATTATCTGCTTCGCATAATTTATGTTTTCCCTCTTAATATAAAGAGAGTCAACGGCATCATTTCTTACTGTTGTGAAACTTATACCCAAGCTCTAGAGGAGACTGAATGATAATGGGAGGGACAAAAAGGGAGGCAGACCATAATCTGAGGGTACCACAGCCTGCAAAACCTTTCTCCCGAAACCTGCTTCAGCCGAAGCAAAAACATAAAACTTGTAAAATTTAGAAAAAAATAAATTTATGCTTACCTGATAAAACAGAATTTATGTTTACCTGATAAATTACTTTCTCCAACGGTGTGTCCGGTCCACGGCGTCATCCTTACTTGTGGGATATTCTCCTCCCCAACAGGAAATGGCAAAGAGCCCAGCAAAGCTGGTCACATGATCCCTCCTAGGCTCCGCCCACCCCAGTCATTCGACCGACGTTAAGGAGGAATATTTGCATAGGAGAAACCATATGATACCGTGGTGACTGTAGTTAAAGAAAATAAATTATCAGACCTGATTAAAAAACCTGGGCGGGCCGTGGACCGGACACACCGTTGGAGAAAGTAATTTATCAGGTAAACATAAATTCTGTTTTCTCCAACATTGGTGTGTCCGGTCCACGGCGTCATCCTTACTTGTGGGAACCAATACCAAAGCTTTAGGACACGGATGAAGGGAGGGAGCAAATCAGGTCACCTAAAAGGAAGGCACCACGGCTTGCAAAACCTTTCTCCCAAAAATAGCCTCAGAAGAAGCAAAAGTATCAAACTTGTAAAATTTGGTAAAAGTGTGCAGTGAAGACCAAGTCGCTGCCCTACATATCTGATCAACAGAAGCCTCGTTCTTGAAGGCCCATGTGGAAGCCACAGCCCTAGTGGAAGGAGCTGTGATCCTTTCAGGAGGCTGCCGTCCGGCAGTCTCGTAAGCCAATCTGATGATGCTTTTAATCCAAAAAGAGAGAGAGGTAGAAGTTGCTTTTTTGACCTCTCCTTTTACCAGAATAAACAACAAACAAGGAAGATGTTTGTCTAAAATCCTTTGTAGCATCTAAATAGAATTTTAGAGCGCGAACAACATCCAAATTGTGCAACAAACGTTCCTTCTTCGAAACTGGTTTCGGACACAGAGAAGGCACGACTATCTCCTGGTTAATGTTTTTGTTAGAAACAACTTTTGGAAGAAAACCAGGTTAGTACGTAAAACCACCGTATCTGCATGGAACACCAGATAAGGAGGAGAACACTGCAGAGCAGATAATTCTGAAACTCTTCTAGCAGAAGAAATTGCAACCAAAAACAAAACTTTCCAAGATAATAACTTAATATCAACGGAATGTAAGGGTTCAAACGGAACCCCCTGAAGAACTGAAAGAACTAAGTTGAGACTCCAAGGAGGAGTCAAAGGTTTGTAAACAGGCTTGATTCTAACCAGAGCCTGAACAAAGGCTTGAACATCTGGCACAGCTGCCAGCTTTTTGTGAAGTAACACAGACAAGGCAGAAATCTGTCCCATCAAGGAACTTGCAGATAATCCTTTTTCCAATCCTTCTCGAAGGAAGGATAGACTCTTAGGAATCTTAACCTTGTCCCAAGGGAATCCTTTAGATTCACACCAACAGATATATTTTTTCCAAATTTTGTGGTAAATTTTTCTAGTTACAGGCTTTCTGGCCTGAACAAGAGTATCAATAACAGAATCTGAGAACCCTCGCTTTGATAAGATCAAGCGTTCAATCTCCAAGCAGTCAGCTGGAGTGGGACCAGATTCGGATGTTCGAACGGACCTTGAACAAGAAGGTCTCGTCTCAAAGGTAGCTTCCATGGTGGAGCCGATGACATATTCACCAGATCTGAATACCAAGTCCTGCGTGGCCACGCAGGAGCTATCAAGATCACCGACGCCCTCTCCTGATTGATCCTGGCTACCAGCCTGGGGATGAGAGGAAACGGCGTGAATACATAGGCTAGTTTGAAGGTCCAAGGTGCTACTAGTGCATCTACCAGAGTCGCCTTGGGATCCCTGGATCTGGACCCGTAGCAAGGAACCTTGAAGTTCTGACGAGAGGCCATCAGATCCATGTCTGGAATGCCCCACAGTTGAGTGATTTGGGCAAAGATTTCCGGATGGAGTTCCCACTCCCCCGGATGCAATGTCTGACGACTCAGAAAATCCGCTTCCCAATTTTCCACTCCTGGGATGTGGATTGCAGACAGGTGGCAGGAGCGAGTCTCCGCCCATTGAATGATTCTGGTCACTTCTTCCATCACCAGGGAACTCCTTGTTCCCCCCTGATGGTTGATGTACGCAACAGTCGTCATGTTGTCTGATTGAAACCGTATGAACTTGGCCCTCGCTAGCTGAGGCCAAGCCTTGAGAGCATTGAATATCGCTCTCAGTTCCAGAATATTTATCGGTAGAAGAGATTCTTCCCGAGACCAAAGACCCTGAGCTTTCAGGGATCCCCAGACCGCGCCCCAGCCCATCAGACTGGCGTCGGTCGTGACAATGACCCACTCTGGTCTGCGGGAGGTCACCCCTTGTGACAGGTTGTCCAGGGACAGCCACCAACGGAGTGAGTCTCTGGTCCTCTGATTTACTTGTATCTTCGGAGACAAGTCTGTATAGTCCCCATTCCACTGACTGAGCATACACAGTTGTAATGGTCTTAGATGAATGCGCGCAAAAGGAACTATGTCCATTGCCGCTACCATCAAACCTATCACTTCCATGCACTGCGCTATGGAAGGAAGAGGAACGGAATGAAGTATCCGACAAGAGTTTAGAAGTTTTGTTTTTCTGGTCTCTGTCAGAAAAATCCTCATTTCTAAGGAGTCTATTATTGTTCCCAAGAAGGGAACTCTTGTCGACGGAGATAGAGAACTCTTTTCCACGTTCACTTTCCATCCGTGAGATCTGAGAAAGGCCAGGACTATGTCCGTGTGAGCCTTTGCTTGAGGAAGGGACGACGCTTGAATCAGAATGTCGTCCAAGTAAGGTACTACAGCAATGCCCCTTGGTCTTAGCACCGCCAGCAGGGACCCTAGTACCTTTGAGAAAATCCTTGGAGCAGTGGCTAATCCGAAAGGAAGCGCCACGAACTGGTAATGCTTGTCCAGGAATGCGAACCTTAGGAACCGATGATGTTCCTTGTGGACAGGAATATGTAGATACGCATCCTTTAAATCCACTGTGGTCAAGAATTGACCTTCCTGGATGGAAGGATTGTTCGAATGGTTTCCATTTTGGACGATGGAACCTTGAGAAACTTGTTTAGGATCTTGAGATCTAAGATTGGTCTGAACGTTCCCACTTTTTTGGGAACTACGAACAGATTGGAGTAGAACCCCATCCCTCGTTCTCTTAATGGAACAGGATGAATCACTTCCAGAAGATAACCTTGGGAGACTATTTCTAGCGCCCAAGGATCCAGAACATCTCTTGCCCAAGCCTGAGTGAAGAGAGAGAGTCTGCCCCCCACCAAATCCGGTCCCGGATCGGGGGCCCGCATCTCATGCTGTCTTGGGAGCAGTGGCAGGTTTCTTGGCCTGCTTTCCTTTGTTCCAGCCTTGCATAGGTCTCCAGGCTGGATTGGCTTGAGAAGTATTACCCTCCTGCTTAGAGGACGTAGCACTTGGGGCTGGTCCGTTTCTGCGAAAGGGACGAAAATTAGGTTTATTTTTGGCCTTGAAAGACCTATCCTGAGGAAGGGCGCGGCTCTTGCCCCCAGTGATATCAGAGATAATCTCTTTCAAGTCAGGGCCAAACAGTGTTTTCCCCTTGAAAGGAATGTCAAGCAATTTGTTCTTGGAAGACGCATCCGCTGACCAAGATTTTAACCAAAGCGCTCTGCGCGCCACAATAGCAAACCCAGAATTTTTCGCCGCTAACCTAGCCAATTGCAAGGTGGCGTCTAGGGTGAAAGAATTAGCCAATTTAAGAGCACGAATTCTGTCCATAATCTCCTCATAAGAAGAAGAATTACTAATAATCGCCTTTTCTAGCTCATCGAACCAGAAACACGCGGCTGTAGTGACAGGGACAATGCATGCAATTGGTTGTAGAAGGTAACCTTGCTGAACAAACATCTTTTTTAGCAAACCTTCTAATTTTTTATCCATAGGATCTTGGAAAGCACAACTATCTTCTATGGGTATAGTGGCGCGCTTGTTTAGAGTAGAAACCGCCCCCTCGACCTTGGGGACTGTCTGCCATAAGTCCTTTCTGGGGTCGACTATAGGAAACAATTTTTTAAATATGGGGGGAGGTACGAAAGGTATACCGGGCCTGTCCCATTCTTTATTAACAATGTACGCCACCCGCTTGGATATAGGAAAAGCTTCGGGGGGCCCCGGGGCCTCTAGGAACTTGTCCATTTTACATAGTGTTTCTGGAATGACCAGATAATCACAATCATCCAAATTGGATAACACCTCCTTAAGTAGAGCGCGGAGATGTTCCAACTTAAATTTAAAAGTAATCACATCAGGTTCAGCTTGTTGAGAAATTTTTCCTGAATCTGAAATTTCTCCCTCAGACAAAACCTCCCTGGCCCCCTCAGACTGGTGTAGGGGCCCTTCAGAAACAATATCATCAGCGTCCTCATGCTCTTCAGTATTTTCTAAAACAGAGCAGTCGCGCTTTCGCTGATAAGTGGGCATATTGGCTGAAATGTTTTTGATAGAATTATCCATTACAGCCGTTAATTGTTGCATAGTAAGGAGTATTGGCGCGCTAGATGTACTAGGGGCCTCCTGTATGGGCAAGACTGGTGTAGACGAAGGAGGGGATGATGCAGTACCATGCTTACTCCCCTCACTTGAGGAATCATCTTGGGCATCATTTTTACTAAATTTTTTATGACATAAATCACATCTATTTAAATGAGAAGGAACCTTGGCTTCCCCACAGTCAGAACACAATCTATCTGGTAGTTCAGACATGTTAAACAGGCATAAACTTAATAACAAAGCACAAAAAACGTTTTAAAATAAAACCGTTACTGTCACTTTAAATTTTAAACTGAACACACTTTATTACTGCAATTGCGAAAAAGTATGAAGGAATTGTTCAAAATTCACCAAAATTTCACCACAGTGTCTTAAAGCCTTAAAAGTATTGCACACCAAATTGAAGCTTTAACCCTTAAAATAACGGAACCGGAGCCGTTTTTATATTTAACCCCTTTACAGTCCCTGGAATCTGCTTTGCTGAGACCCAACCAAGCCCAAAGGGGAATACGATACCAAATGATGCCTTCAGAAGACTTTTCTATGTATCAGAGCTCCACACACATGCAGCTGCATGCCATGCTGTTCTCAAAAACAAGTGCGCCATACCGGCGCGAAAATGAGGCTCTGACTATGATTAGGGAAAGCCCCTATAGAATAAAGTGTCTAAAACAGTGCCTGCCGATATTATTTTACAAAAAACAGAATTTATGTTTACCTGATAAATTTCTTTCTCCAACGGTGTGTCCGGTCCACGGCGTCATCCTTACTTGTGGGATATTCTCTTCCCCAACAGGAAATGGCAAAGAGCCCAGCAAAGCTGGTCACATGATCCCTCCTAGGCTCCGCCTACCCCAGTCATTCGACCGACGTTAAGGAGGAATATTAGCATAGGAGAAACCATATGGTACCGTGGTGACTGTAGTTAAAGAAAATAAATTATCAGACCTGATTAAAAAACCAGGGCGGGCCGTGGACCGGACACACCGTTGGAGAAAGAAATTTATCAGGTAAACATAAATTCTGTTTTCTCCAACATAGGTGTGTCCGGTCCACGGCGTCATCCTTACTTGTGGGAACCAATACCAAAGCTTTAGGACACGGATGAAGGGAGGGAGCAAATCAGGTCACCTAAATGGAAGGCACCACGGCTTGCAAAACCTTTCTCCCAAAAATAGCCTCAGAAGAAGCAAAAGTATCAAACTTGTAAAATTTGGTAAAAGTGTGCAGTGAAGACCAAGTCGCTGCCCTACATATCTGATCAACAGAAGCCTCGTTCTTGAAGGCCCATGTGGAAGCCACAGCCCTAGTGGAATGAGCTGTGATTCTTTCGGGAGGCTGCCGTCCGGCAGTCTCGTAAGCCAATCTGATGATGCTTTTAATCCAAAAAGAGAGAGAGGTAGAAGTTGCTTTTTGACCTCTCCTTTTACCTGAATAAACAACAAACAAGGAAGATGTTTGTCTAAAATCCTTTGTAGCATCTAAATAGAATTTTAGAGCGCGAACAACATCCAAATTGTGCAACAAGCGTTCCTTCTTTGAAACTGGTTTCGGACACAGAGAAGGTACGATAATCTCCTGGTTAATGTTTTTGTTAGAAACAACTTTTGGAAGAAAACCAGGTTTAGTAAGTAAAACCACCTTATCTGCATGGAACACCAGATAAGGAGGAGAACACTGCAGAGCAGATAATTCTGAAACTCTTCTAGCAGAAGAAATTGCAACTAAAAACAAAACTTTCCAAGATAATAACTTAATATCAACGGAATGTAAGGGTTCAAACGGAACCCCCTGAAGAACTGAAAGAACTAAATTGAGACTCCAAGGAGGAGTCAAAGGTTTGTAAACAGGCTTGATTCTAACCAGAGCCTGAACAAAGGCTTGAACATCTGGCACAGCTGCCAGTTTTTTGTGAAGTAACACCGACAAGGCAGAAATCTGTATCTTCAGGGAACTTGCCGATAATCCCTTTTTCCAATCCTTCTTGAAGGAAGGATAGAATCCTAGGAATCTTAACCTTGTCCCAAGGGAATCCTTTAGATTCACACCAACAGATATATTTTTTCCAAATTTTGTGGTAAATCTTTCTAGTTACAGGCTTTCTGGCCTGAACAAGAGTATCGATAACAGAATCTGAGAAACCTCGCTTCGATAAAATCAAGCGTTCAATCTCCAAGCAGTCAGCTGGAGTGAAACCAGATTCGGATGTTCGAACGGACCCTGAACAAGAAGGTCTCGTCTCAAAGGTAGCTTCCAAGGTGGAGCCGATGACATATTCACCAGATCTGCATACCAAGTCCTGCGTGGCCACGCAGGAGCTATCAAGATCACCGACGCCCTCTCCTGATTGATCCTGGCTACCAGCCTGGGGATGAGAGGAAACGGCGGGAACACATAAGCTAGTTTGAAGGTCCAAGGTGCTACTAGTGCATCCACTAGAGCCGCCTTGGGATCCCTGGATCTGGACCCGTAGCAAGGAACTTTGAAGTTCTGACGAGAGGCCATCAGATCCATGTCTGGAATGCCCCATAGTTGAGTGACTTGGGCAAAGATTTCCGGATGGAGTTCCCACTCCCCCGGATGCAATGTCTGACGACTCAGAAAATCCGCTTCCCAATTTTCCACTCCCGGGATGTGGATAGCAGACAGGTGGCAGGAGTGAGACTCCGCCCATAGAATAATCTTGGTCACTTCTTCCATCGCTAGGGAACTCCTTGTTCCCCCCTGATGGTTGATGTACGCAACCGTCGTCATGTTGTCTGATTGAAACCGTATGAACTTGGTCCTCGCTAGCTGAGGCCAAGCCTTGAGAGCATTGAATATCGCTCTCAGTTCCAGAATATTTATCGGTAGAAGAGATTCTTCCCGAGACCAAAGACCCTGAGCTTTCAGGGATCCCCAGACCGCGCCCCAGCCCATCAGACTGGCGTCGGTCGTGACAATGACCCACTCTGGTCTGCGGAATGTCATCCCTCGTGACAGGTTGTCCAGGGACAGCCACCAACGGAGTGAGTCTCTGGTCCCCTGATTTACTTGTATCTTTGGAGACAAGTCTGTATAGTCCCCATTCCACTGACTGAGCATGCACAGTTGTAATGGTCTTAGATGAATGCGCGCAAAAGGAACTATGTCCATTGCCGCTACCATCAACCCGATCACTTCCATGCACTGAGCTACGGAAGGAAGAGGAACGGAATGAAGTATCCGACAAGAGTCCAGAAGTTTTGTTTTTCTGGCCTCTGTTAGAAAAATCCTCATTTCTGAGGAGTCTATAATTGTTCCCAAGAAGGGAACCCTTGTTGACGGGGATAGAGAACTCTTTTCCACGTTCACTTTCCAGCCGTGAGATCTGAGAAAGGCCAGGACGATGTCCGTGTGAGCCTTTGCTCGAGGGAGGGACGACGCTTGAATCAGAATGTCGTCCAGGTAAGGTACTACTGCAATGCCCCTTGGTCTTAGCACCGCTAGAAGGGACCCTAGTACCTTTGTGAAAATCCTTGGAGCAGTGGCTAATCCGAAAGGAAGCGCCACAAACTGGTAATGTTTGTCCAGGAATGCAAACCTTAGGAACCGATGATGTTCCTTGTGGATAGGAATATGTAGATACGCATCCTTTAAATCCACCGTGGTCATGAATTGACCTTCCTGGATGGAAGGAAGGATAGTTCGAATGGTTTCCATCTTGAACGATGGGACCTTGAGAAATTTGTTTAAGATCTTGAGATCTAAGATTGGTCTGAACGTTCCCTCTTTTTTGGGAACTATGAACAGATTGGAGTAGAACCCCATCCCTTGTTCTCTTAATGGAACAGGATGAATCACTCCCATTTTTAACAGGTCTTCTACACAATGTAAGAACGCCTGTCTTTTTATGTGGTCTGAAGACAACTGAGACCTGTGGAACCTCCCCCTTGGGGGAAGTCCCTTGAATTCCAGAAGATAACCCTGGGAGACTATTTCTAGCGCCCAAGGATCCAGAACATCTCTTGCCCAAGCCTGAGCGAAGAGAGAGAGTCTGCCCCCCACCAGATCCGGTCCCGGATCGGGGGCCAATATTTCATGCTGTCTTGGTAGCAGTGACAGGTTTCTTGGCCTGCTTTCCCTTGTTCCAGCCTTGCATTGGTCTCCAAGCTGGCTTGGCTTGAGAAGTATTACCCTCTTGCTTAGAGGACGTAGCACTTTGGGCTGGTCCGTTTTTACGAAAGGGACGAAAATTAGGTCTATTTTTTGCCTTGAAAGGCCGATCCTGAGGAAGGGCGTGGCCCTTACCCCCAGTGATATCAGAGATAATCTCTTTCAAGTCAGGGCCAAACAGCGTTTTCCCCTTGAAAGGAATGTTTAGTAGCTTGTTCTTGGAAGACGCATCAGCCGACCAAGATTTCAACCAAAGCGCTCTGCGCGCCACAATAGCAAACCCAGAATTCTTAGCCGCTAACCTAGCCAATTGCAAAGTGGCGTCTAGAGTGAAAGAATTAGCCAATTTGAGAGCATTGATTCTGTCCATAATCTCCTCATAAGGAGGAGAATCACTATCGAGCACCTTTATCAGTTCATCAAACCAGAAATATGCAGCTGTAGTGACAGGGACAATGCATGAAATGGGTTGTAGAAGGTAACCCTGCTGAACAAACATCTTTTTAAGCAAACCTTCTAATTTTTTATCCATAGGATCTTTGAAAGCACAACTATCCTCTATGGGTATAGTGGTGCGTTTGTTTAAAGTAGAAACCGCTCCCTCGACCTTGGGGACTGACTGCCATAAGTCCTTTCTGGGGTCGACCATAGGAAACAATTTTTTAAATATGGGGGGAGGGACGAAAGGAATACCGGGCCTTTCCCATTCTTTATCAACAATGTCCGCCACCCGCTTGGGTATAGGAAAAGCTTCTGGGAGCCCCGGCACCTCTAGGAACTTGTCCATTTTACATAGTTTCTCTGGGATGACCAACTTTTCACAATCATCCAGAGTGGATAATACCTCCTTAAGCAAAATGCGGAGATGTTCCAACTTAAATTTAAATGTAATCACATCAGATTCAGCCTGATGAGAAATGTTTCCTGAATCAGTAATTTCTCCCTCAGACAAAACCTCTCTGGCCCCCTCAGATTGGGTTAGGGGCCCTTCAGAGATATTAATATCAGCGTCGTCATGCTCTTCAGTAACTAAAACAGAGCAGCCACGCTTACGCTGACAAGGGTTCATTTTGGCTAAAATGTTTTTGACAGAATTATCCATTACAGCCGTTAATTGTTGCATAGTAAGGAGTATTGGCGCGCTAGATGTACTAGGGGCCTCCTGAGTGGGCAAGACTCGTGTAGACGAAGGAGGGAATGATGCAGTACCATGCTTACTCCCCTCACTTGAGGAATCATCTTGGGCATCATTGTCATTATCACAGAAATCACATTTATTTAAATGAATAGGAATTCTGGCTTCCCCACATTCAGAACACAGTCTATCTGGTAGTTCAGACATGTTAAACAGGCATAAACTTGATAAGAAAGTACAAAAAACGTTTTAAAATAAAACCGTTACTGTCACTTTAAATTTTAAACTGAACACACTTTATTACTGCAATTGCGAAAAAACATGAAGGAATTGTTCAAAATTCACCAAATTTTCACCACAGTGTCTTAAAGCCTTAAAAATATTGCACACCAAATTTGGAAGCTTTAACCCTTAAAATAACGGAACCGGAGCCGTTTTAAGCTTTAACCCCTTTACAGTCCCTGGTATCTGCTTTGCTGAGACCCAACCAAACCCAAAGGGGAATACGATACCAAATGACGCCTTCAGAAAGTCTTTTCTAAGTATCAGAGCTCCTCTCACATGCGACTGCATGCCATGCCTCTCAAAAACAAGTGCGCCACACCGGCGCGAAAATGAGACTCTGCTCATGCTTTGGGAAAGCCCCTAAGAAATAAGGTGTCTAATACAGTGCCTGCCGATATTATTATATCAAAATACCCAGATAAAATGATTCCTCAAGGCTAAATATGTGTTAATAATGAATCGATTTAGCCCAGAAAAGTCTACAGTCTAAATAAGCCCTTGTGAAGCCCTTATTTACAATCGTAATAAACATGGCTTACCGGATCCCATAGGGAAAATGACAGCTTCCAGCATTACATCGTCTTGTTAGAATGTGTCATACCTCAAGCAGCAAGAGACTGCACACTGTTCCCCCAACTGAAGTTAATTGCTCTCAACAGTCCTGTGTGGAACAGCCATGGATTTTAGTTACGGTTGCTAAAATCATTTTCCTCATACAAACAGAAATCTTCATCTCTTTTCTGTTTCTGAGTAAATAGTACATACCAGCACTATTTCAAAATAACAAACTCTTGATTGAATAATAAAAAAACTACAGTTAAACACTAAAAAACTCTAAGCCATCTCCGTGGAGATGTTGCCTGTACAACGGCAAAGAGAATGACTGGGGTAGGCGGAGCCTAGGAGGGATCATGTGACCAGCTTTGCTGGGCTCTTTGCCATTTCCTGTTGGGGAAGAGAATATCCCACAAGTAAGGATGACGCCGTGGACCGGACACACCTATGTTGGAGAAAATACCCAGATTAAATGATTCCTCAAGGCTAAATATGTGTAAATATGATCGATTTAGCCCAGAAAATGTCTACAGTCTTAATAAACCCTTGTGAAGCCCTTATTTACTGTCTGAATAAAAATGGCTTACCGGATCCCATAGGGAAAATGACAGCTTCCAGCATTACATCGTCTTGTTAGAATGTGTCATACCTCAAGCAGCAAAAGACTGCTCACTGTTCCCCCAACTGAAGTTAATTCCTCTCAACAGTCCTGTGTGGAACAGCCATGGATTTTAGTAACGGTTGCTAAAATCATTTTCCTCATACAAACAGAAATCTTCATCTCTTTTCTGTTTCAGAGTAAATAGTACATACCAGCACTATTTTAAAATAACAAACTCTTGATTGAATAATAAAAACTACAGTTAAACACTAAAAAACTCTAAGCCATCTCCGTGGAGATGTTGCCTGTACAACGGCAAAGAGAATGACTGGGGTGGGCGGAGCCTAGGAGGGATCATGTGACCAGCTTTGCTGGGCTCTTTGCCATTTCCTGTTGGGGAGGAGAATATCCCACAAGTAAGGATGACGCCGTGGACCGGACACACCTATGTTGGAGAAATTAATTTATTCTATGGTAAGACGAGTCCACCGATTCATCCTTTACTTGTGGGATAATATCATCCTGCTAACAGGAAGTGGCAAATAGCACCACAGCAGAGCTGTATATATAGCTCCTCCCTTAGCTCCACCCCCCAGTCATTCGACCGAAGGTACAGGAAGAAAAAGGAGAAACTACAAGGTGCAGAGGTGACTGAAGTTTAAATAAAAAAAATATAATCTGTCTTAAAATGACAGGGTGGGCCGTGGACTCGTCTTACAATAGAAGAAATTAATTTATCAGGTAAGCATAAATTTACTGTTCTACTATAAGGTAAGACAAGCCCACGGATTCATCCTTTACTTGTGGGATACAATACCAAAACTACAGGACACGGATGAACGGGAGGGACAAGACAGATGGTTAAACAGAAGGCACCACTGCTTGAAGAACTTTTATCCCAAAAATAGCCTCCGAAGAAGCAAAAGTATCAAATTTGTAAAATTTATGAAGTGAAGACACCAGAAGCATCATTTTTAGAAGCCCATGTGGAAGCCACCGCTCTAGTAGAGTGAGCTGTAATCCTTTAGGGAGGCTGCTGTCCAGCAGTCTCGTATGTCAAACGGATGATGCTTTTCAGCCAAAAAGAAAGTGGTAGCCGTAGCTTTTTACATCTACGTTTTCCAGAATAGACAACAAACAAAGAAGATGTTTGACGAAAATCTTTGGTCGCTTGCAAGTAAAACTTCAAAGCACGAACCACGTCCAAGTTGTGCAACAGACGCTCCTTCTTAGAGGAAGGATTAGGACACAGAGAGGGAACAACAATTTCCTGATTGATATTCCTATTAGTAACAACCTTAGGAAGGAATCCAGGTTTGGTACGTAAAACCACCTTATCAGCATGGAAAACAAGATAAGGCGAGTTGCATTGCAATGCAGATAGTTCAGAAACTCTTCGAGCCGAAGAGATAGCAACTAAAAACAGAACTTTCCAAGACATAAGCTTAATATCTATGGAATGTATAGGTTCAAACGGAACCCCTTGAAGAACATTTAGAACTAAATTCAAACTCTATGGCGGAGCAACAGGTTTAAACACAGGCTTGATTCTAACTAAAGCCTGACAGAACGACTGAACGTCTGGAACATCTGCCAGACGCTTGTGCAGAAGAATTGATAAAGCAGATATCTGTCCTTTTAAGGAACTAGCCGATAGCCCCTTTTCCAATCCTTCTTGGAGAAAGGAAAAAATCCTAGGAATCCTGATCTTACTCCATGAGTAGCCTTTGGATTCGCACCAATAAAGATATTTACTCCATATCTTATGATAAATTTTCCTGGTGACTGGCTTTCGAGCCTGAATCAAGGTATTTATGACCGACTCAGAGAACCCCTGCTTGGATAAGATCAAGCGTTCAATCTTCAAGCAGTCAGTCGCAGAGAAACTAGATTTGGATGCTGGAATGGACCTTGAATCAGAAGGTCCTGTCTCAGTGGCAGAGTCCATGGTGGAAGAGATGACATGTCACCAGGTCTGCATACCAAGTCCTGTGTGGCCACGCAGGGCTATCAAAATCACTGAAGCTCTCTCCTGTTTGATTCTGGCAATCAAACGAGGAGGAAGAAGAAATGGTGGAAACACATAAGCCAGGTTGAACGATCAGGGTACTGCTAGAGCATCTATAAGTACCGCATGAGGATCCCTTGACCTGGACCCGTAATGAGGAAGTTTGGCGTTCTGACGAGACGCCATCAGATCCAATTCTGGTGTGCCCCATTGCTGAATCAATTGTGCAAACAACGATGGATGGAGTTCCCACTCCCACGGATGAAAAGTCTGATGACTTAGAAAATCCGCTTCCCAGTTCTCCACTCCTGGGATATAGATTGCTGATAGATGGCAAGAGTGAGTCTCTGCCCATCAAATTATTTTGGTAACCTCTATCATTGCTAGAGAACTCTTTGTTCCCCCCCTGATGATTGATATATGCTATAGTCGTCCTATTGTCCGACTGGAATCTTATGAATCTGGCAGACGCCAGCTGAGGCCACGCCTGAAACGCATTGAATATCGCTCTCAGTTCTAGAATATTTATCGGGAGGAGAGCCTCCTCCTGAGTCCACATACCCTGTGCTTTCAGGGAATTCCAGACTGCACCCCAGCCCAGTAGGCTGGCGTCCGTCGTCACTATGACCCATGCTGGCCTGCGGAAACACATTCCCTGGGACAGATGATCCTGTGACAACCACCAAACAAGAGAGTCTCTGGTCTCTTGGTCCAGATTTATCTGAGGAGATAAATCTGCATAATCCCCATTCCACTGTTTGACCATCCAAGCGAGCAAACGGAACTATGTCCATTGCCGCTACCATTAAGCCTTGGCCCTGTTCTGTTTTCGGAACTGGGCAGATCACTCCCATGGTATATAGGTCTTCTACACAGCGTAAGAACGCCTCTCTTTTTGTCTGGTTACAGACAAATGAGAAAGATGGAATCTACGCCTTGGGGGAGAATCTTTGAAATCTAAAAGATACCCCTGGTTTATGATTTCTAAAGCCCAGGAGTCCTGAACGTCTCTTACCCAAGCCTGACCGAATAGAGAAAGTCTGCCCCCTACTAGATCCGGTCCCGGATCGGGGGCTACCCCTTCATGCCGTCTTGGTGGTAGCAGCGGTCTTCTTGGCCTGTTTACCCTTGTTCCAAGTTTGGTTAGGTCTCCAGACTGACTTGGATTGAGCATAATTCCCCTCTTGCTTTGAGGCAGGGGAAGAGGTAGAAGGACAACCTTTGAAGTTTCGAAAAGAACGAAAATTATTTTGTTTGGTCCTAATCTTATTCGTCTTATCCTGAGGAAGGGCATGGCCTTTCCCTCCAGTGATGTCTGAAATGATCTCTTTCAGTTCAGGCCCGAATAGGGTCTTACCCTTGAAAGGGATGGCTAAAAGCTTAGCTTTTGATGACACATCAGCAGACCAGGACTTAAGCCATAACGCGCTAAAAATGGCAAAACCTGAATTCTTTGCCGATAATTTAGCCAGTTGAAAAGCGGCATCTGTAATGAAATAATTAGCTAGCTTGAGAGCCCTAATTCTATCCAGAATATCATCTTATGGGGTCTCAACCTGAAGAGCCTCTTCCAGAGCCTCGAACCAAAAGGACGCTGCAGTAGTTACAGGAACAATGCACGCTATAGGTTGGAGAAGAAAACCTTGATGAACAAATATTTTCTTCAGGAGACCCTCTAATTTTTTATCCATAGGATCTTTGAAAGCACAACTGTCCTCAATAGGCATAGTTGTACGCTTAGCCAGGGTAGAAATAGTTCCCTCCACCTTAGGGACCGTCTGCCACGAGTCCCGCACGGTGTCTGATATGGAAAAATTTTTCTTAAAAGTAGGAGGGGGAGCAAATGGAATACCTGGTCTATCCCACTCCTTTGTAATAATGTCCGAAATCCTCTTAGGGACCGGAAAAACATCAGTATAGGCAGGAACCTCTAGGAATCTGTCCATTTTACACAATTTCTCTGGAACTACAATAGAGTCGCTAAAACCTCCCTGAGCAATAAGCGGAGGTGTTCTAGTTTAAATTTAAAAGCCGCCATATCTGAGTCTGTCTGAGGGAACATATTTCCTGAATCAGAAAACTCTCCCTCAGCCAGCGAATCCCTCACCCCCAACTCAGAACATTATGAGGGTACATAGGATATGGCTAATAAAGTGTCAGAGGGCTCAGCGTTTGTTCTCACACCAGACCTATTGCGCTTCCCCTGCAACCCAGGCAACTTAGATAAAACCTCTGTGAGGGTAGTATTCATAACTGTGGCCATATCTTGCAGGGTGAAAGAATTAAACGCACTAGAAGTACTTGGCGTCGCTTGTGCGGGCGTTAATGGTTGTGACACTTGGGGAGAATTAGATGGCATAACCTGATTCCCTTCTGACTGAGAATCATTCTGCAACATACTTTTAGTAGCTAAAATATGTTCTTTGCTAAGTAGAGAAAGCACTAACAGAATACTTCCAAATATACAGAGATTCGGGCTCCCAACCCACAGTGATCTGGGAGGCTCATAAATGCACAATCAGAGGCCTCTTTCTCAAGTAGAAGGCTAGGCTAGTTAGGAGGAGGAGAGAGAAGTACCGCAACTTGCTAGTTGAGGTAGAAACGGCAGAGTACGCACATAAAACAGCGCCAGCAGATGAAACATTAACCAAGACCTTGGTTCAAGTGAGATCGGAACTCTTGAAGTTCCTCCAAGTGGATTATCAAAGGGCGGCCCTAATTTTAAGGCAACAATTTTTTGAGCAGGGAGACAAAGCTAGACGCCTGCTAGCCAGAGCAATAGCGCGAAAAAAAAAGAAACACTATGTACACAGTATGATTCACCCAGATGGGGAATCAAAAGAGGATGGTAAATCAATCGCTGAGATCTTCGGATCTTATTATGAAACCCTATATAACATCCAGAGAGTGGATGAGATAGGAGACGATCCATCCTCTCGTGCACGCGAGACGCATAAGATACTTGAATATCTTGGGGGGGTTGAGGTCCCCAAGCTTTCTGAACAAGATTCTGAGGCATTGGAATCTCCATTCACATTGTCTGAAATTAAACAAGCCATTAAAGATTTGGCAACCGGGAAAAGCCCAGGTCCGGAAGTATTTGGGGCTAAGTACTATAAAGAATTTGGTGATATACTGGCACCTGAAATCCTGATTCTTTTTAACCAGCTATCTGACTCCCCGGTTCTGCCTCGCTCGAAGCTGGAGGCACATGTCACAGTGATCCCTAAGCCAGACAAACCAGACAATAGACCGGAGGACTATCGCCCTATATCATTGCTAAATTCGGATATCAAGATTCTAGCGAAAGTCATAGCTAATCGCCTCAATAAATATCTACTGCAGCTGATCTCTACTGATCAAGTGGGTTTTATTCCGAAACGTGAAGCCAGGGATAATTTCCCTAAAGGTCCTTCAGATCATAACATACGCCCATAATAATGCAATCCCGCTGGCTCTGGTCTCAATAGATGCTGAGAAAGCGTTTGACCGGGTCAGCTGGGCGTTAATGCGGCACACTCTGGAGAAATTTGGTTTGGGTCCTAAATTCATAAATAGGATCATGTCCTTATACTCGTCACCGAACGCTAGAGTTAGGGTAAATGGTACACTCTCCAATGCCTTTGCAATCTGCAATGGGACCAGGCAGGGCTGTCCCCTTTCTCCGCTCTTGTTCGCATTGACAATCGAAGTCTTGGCAAGTAAAATCCGGGCAAATCCAGAGGTGCATGGAATCTCTGTAGGGGGCGATGAACATAAGCTCGCCATGTATGCCGATGATATCTTATTAATGATATCGGATGTGGGAGGGTCCCTCGAAACGGCCCTGGAAGAGTTCACACATTTTGGCAAAGTATCAAATTTTCTCCTGAATCCTTTAAAGTCTGAGATTATGAATGTCACAATCCCCAACACCGATTTTAAGACTCTGGAAGGCAGCTGCCTGATAAAAAACATAATTTATGCTTACCTGATACATGTATTTCTCTTGTGGTGTATCCAGTCCACGGATCATCCATTACTTGTGGGATATTCTCATTCCCAACAGGAAGTTGCAAGAGGACACCCACAGCAGAGCTGTCTATATAGCTCCTCCCCTAACTGCCATATCCAGTCATTCGACCGAAAACAAGCAGAGAAAGGAGAAACCATAGGTTGCAGTGGTGACTGTAGTTTAAAATTAAAAAATACCTGCCTTAAAATGACAGGGCGGGCCATGGACTGGATACACCACAAGAGAAATAAATTTATCAGGAAAGCATAAATTATGTTTTCTCTTGTAAGGTGTATCCAGTCCACGGATCATCCATTACTTGTGGGATACCAATACCAAAGCTAAAG
This sequence comes from Bombina bombina, assembly GCF_027579735.1. Lineage (NCBI taxonomy): Eukaryota > Metazoa > Chordata > Amphibia > Anura > Bombinatoridae > Bombina > Bombina bombina. The sequence goes on along the minus strand of NC_069504.1, from coordinate 736,502,157 downwards.
TACACGGATGAAGGGAGGGACAAGGCAGGTACTTAAACGGAAGCTACCACTGCCTGTAAAACCTTTCTCCCAAAAATAGCCTCCAAAGAAGCAAAAGTATCAAATTTGTAGAATTTTGAAAAAGTATGAAGCGAAGACCAAGTCGCCGCCTTGCAAATCTGTTCAACAGAAGCCTCATTTTTGAAGGCCCATGTGGAAGCCACAGCTCTAGTAGAATGAGCTGTAAATCCTTTCTGGAGGCTGCTGGCCAGCAGTCTCATAGGCTAAGCGGATTATGCTTCTTAGCCAGAAAGAGAGGTTGTCGAAGCCTTTTGACCTCTCCTCTGTCCAGAGTAGACAACAAACAAAGCAGATGTTTGACGAAAATCTTTAGTAGCTTGTAAGTAAAACTTTAAAGCACAAACCAAGTCCAGATTGTGTAATAGACGTTCCTTCTTTGAAGAAGGATTAGGACGGAAAGATGGAACAACAATCTCTTGATTGAAATTCTTATTAGATACCACCTTAGGTAAAAACCCAGGTTTGGTACGCAGGACTACCTTATCCACATTTGGAAGATCAGATAAGGCGAATCACATTGTAAAGCAGATAACTTGGAGACTCTACGAGTCGAGGAAATAGCTACCAAAAACAGAACTTTCCAAGATAAAAGTTTGATATTTATGGAATGAAGAGGTTCAAACGGAACTCCTTGAAGAACCTTAAGAACCAGATTTAAGCTCCATGGCGGAGCAACAGGTTTAAACACAGGCTTGATTCTAACTAAAGCCTGACAAAATGCTTGAACGTCTGGAACATCTGCCAGACGCTTGTGCAAAAGAATAGACAGAAATCTGTCCCTTTAAGGAACTAGCAGACAATCCTTTTTCCAAACCTTCTTGGAGAAAGGATAATATCCTTGAAATCCTGACCCTACTCCATGAGTAACCCTTGGATTCAAACCAATAAAGATATTTACGCCATATTTTATGGTAAATTTTCCTGGTGACAGGCTATCGTGCCTGTATTAAGGTATCAATGACTGACTCAGAGAAGCCACGGTTTGATAACATCAAGCGTTCAATCTCCAGGCAGACAGTCTCAGAGAAATTAGATTTGGATGATTGAAAGGACCTTGTAGTAGAAGGTCTTGTCTTAACGGCAGAGTCCAAGGTGGAAAGGATGACATGTCCACTAGATCTGCATACCAGGTCCTGTGTGGCCACGCAGGCGCTATCAAGATCACTGATGCTCTCTCCTGCTTGATCTTGGCAATTAGACGAGGGAGCAGAGGAAACGGTGGAAACACATAAGCAAACACCTCTGGATGGAGCTCCCACTCCCCCGGAAAAAAGTCTGTTGACTTAGAAAATCTGCCTCCCAGTTCTCTACACCTGGGATATGGATAGCTGATAGGTGGCAAGAGTGAATCTCTGCCCAGCGAATTATCTTTGAGACTTCTAACATCGCTAGGGAACTCCTTGTTCCCCCTTGATGGTTGATGTAAGCCACAGTCGTGATGTTGTCCGACTGAAATCTGATGAACCTCAGAGTTGCTAACTGAGGCCAAGCCTGAAGAGCATTGAATATCGCTCTCAGTTCCAGAATATTTATTGGAAGGAGTGACTCCTCCTGAGTCCACGATCCCTGAGCCTTCAGGGAGTTCCAGACTGCTCCCCAACCTAGAAGGCTGGCATCTGTCGTTACAAATGTCCAATCTGACCTGCGAAAGGTCATACCTTTGGACAGATGGACCCGAGATAGTCACCAGAGAAGAGAATCCCTGGTCTCTTGATTCAGATTTAGTAGAGGGGACAAATCTGTGTAATCCCCATTCCATTGACTGAGCATGCAGAGTTGCAGCGGTCTGAGATGTAGTCGTGCAAACGGCACTATGTCCATTGCCGCTACCATTAAGCCGATTACTTCCATGCACTAAGCCACCGAAGGGCGAGGAATGGAATAAAGAACACGGCAGGAATTTAGAAGTTTTGATAACCTGGACTCCGTCAGGTAAATTTTCATTTCTACAGAATCTATCAGAGTCCCTAGGAAGGAAACTCTTGTGAGTGGGGATAGAGAAATCTTTTCCTCGTTCACCTTCCATCCATGCGACCTCAGAAATGTCAACACTATGTCCGTATGAGACTTGGCAATTTGGAAGTTTGACGCCTGAATCAGGATGTCGTCTAAATAAGGGGCCACTGCTATGCCCCGTGGCCTTAGAACCGCCAGAAGCGACCCCAGAACTTTCGTAAAAAATTCTTGGGGCTGTAGCTAACCCAAAGGGAAGAGCTACAAACTGGTAATGCCTGTCTAGGAAGGCAAACCTGAGAAACCGATGATGATCTTTGTGTATCGGAATGTGAAGATAAGCATCCTTTAAATCCACTGTAGTCATGTATTGACCCTCCTGGATCATAAGTAGGATGGTACGAATAGTCTCCATCTTGAATGATGGGACCCTGAAAAATTTGTTTAGGATCTTTAGATCCAAAATTGGTCTGAAGGTTCCCTCTTTTTTGGGAACCACAAACAGATTTGTGTAAAAACCCTGTCCCTGTTCCTCCTTTGGAACTGGATGGATCACTCCCATAACTAGGAGGTCTCGTACACAGTGTAAGAATGCCTCTCTCTTTATCTGGTTTGCAGATAATTGTGAAAGGTGAAATCTCCCTTTTGGGGGGGAAGCTTTGAAGTCCAGAAGATACCCCTGGGATATAATTTTCAACACCCGGGGATCCTGGACATCTCTTGCCCACGCCTGGGCGAAGAGCGAAAGTCTGCCCCCTACTAGATCTGTTAACGGATAGGGGGCCGTTCCTTCATGCTGTCTTAGAGGCAGCAGCAGGCTTTTTGGCCTGCTTACCTTTGTCCCAGGTCTGGTTTGTTCTCCAGACCATCTTGGACTGAGCAAAAGTTCCCTCTTGTTTGCATTAGAGGAAGTTGATGCCGCACCTGCCTTGGAGTTTCGAAAGGCACGAAAATTAGACTGTTTGGCCCTTTATTTGGACCTATCCAGAGGAAGGGCATAACCTTTTCCTCCAGTGATATCAGCAATAATCTCCTTCAAACCAGGCCCGAATAGGGTCTGCCCCTTGAAGGGAACGTTAAGCAGCTTAGACTTAGAAGTAACGTCGGCTGACCATGATTTAAGCCATAGCGCTCTGCGCGCCTGGATAGCAAAACCAGAATTATTAGCCGTTAGTTTAGTCAAGTGAACAATGGCATCAGAAACATAAGAATTGGCTAGCTTAAGTGCTCTAAGCTTGTCAAGTATGTCATCCAATGGAGTCGCTACCTGTAAAGCCTATTCCAGAGACTCAAACCAGTACGCCGCAGCAGCAGTGACAGGAGCAATGCATGTAAGGGGCTGTAGGATAAAACCTTGTTGAATAAACATTTTCTTAAGGTAACCCTCTAACTTTTTTATCCATTGGATCTAAGAAAGGACAACTGTCCTCGACAGGGATAGTAGTACGCTTTGCTAGAGTAGAAACTGCTCCCTCCACCTTAGGAACTGTCTGCCATAAGTCCCGTGTGGTGGCGTCTATTGGAAACATTTTTCTAAAAATAGGAGGGGGAGAGAACGGCACACCTGGTCTATCCCATTCCTTAGTAATAATTTCTGTAAACCTTTTAGGTATTGGAAAAACATCAGTACACACCGGCACTGCATAGTATTTACCCAGTCTACACAATTTCTCTGGCACTGCAATTGTATCACAGTCATTCAGAGCAGCTAAAACCTCCCTGAGTAACACACGGAGGTGTTCAAGCTTAAATTTAAATGTAGAGATATCAGAATCAGGTTGCATCATCTTCCCTGAGTCAGAAACATTACCCACAGAAAGAAGCTCTCCTTCTTTAGCTTCTGCATATTGTGAGGCAGTATCAGACATAGCTCTTAAAGTGTCAGTATGCTCTGTATTTCGTCTAACTCCAGAGCTATCTCGCTTTCCTCTAAATTCAGGTAGTCTGGCTAATACCACTGACAGTGTATTATCCATGACTGCCGCCATGTCTTGTAAAGTAAACGCTATGGGCGCCCATGATGTACTTGGCGCCATTTGAGCGTGAGTCCCTTGAGCGGGAGTCAAAGGATCTGACACGTGGGGAGAGTTAGTCAGCATAACTTCCCCCTCGTCAGATTCCTCTGGTGATAATTTTTTTAAAGACAGAATATGATCTTTATTGCTTAAAGTGAAATCAGTACATTTGGTACACATTCTAAGAGGGGGTTCCACCATGGCTTTAAACATAATGAACAAGGAGTTTCCACTATGTCAGACATGTTTGTACAGACTAGCAATGAGACTAGCAAGCTTGGAAAACACTTTAAATCAAGTTAACAAGCAAATATAAGAAACGGTACTGTGCCTTTAAGAGAAACAAATTTTGTCAGAATTTGAAAAACAGTGAAAAAAGGCAGTAAATCAAACGAAATCTTTACAGTGTGTATAATAAGCTAACAGAGCATTGCACCCACTTGCAAATGGATGATTAATCCCTTAGTTCAAAAAACGGATCAAAAGGTAGGCCCACAGCAAGGCTGTGGGGTAGGCCCACAGCCTTGCTGTGGGCCTACCTTCCACAACAAACGATTTTGGAAAGCCTAAGAGCCCTCTAGAGATGTCCTATAGCATTCATGGGACTCCTGGAGGAAGCTGGATGTCTCAGTTTGTAAAAGTTTCTGCGCAAAAAAGCGCTAAATTAGGCCCCTCCCACTCATAGTAACACAGTGGAAGGCCTCAGGAAACTGTTTCTAGGCAAATTTAAGCCAGCCATGTGGAAAAAAACTTGGCCCCAATAAAGTTTCATTACCAAAGTATATATAAAAATGTTTAAACATGCCAGCAAATGTTTTATATTGTAAATATAAAAGAGTATTACCTCAGAAAGTAAGCATGATAACAGTCGCTATTAAATCACTGTATTCAGGCTTACCTTACATAAATTTGGTATCAGCAGCATTTTCTAGCATTTCACATCTTCTAGAAAAAATCTTAACTGCACATACCTCATAGCAGGATAACCTGCACGCCATTCCCCCGCTGAAGTTATCTCTCTCTTCAGTCATGTGTGAGAACAGCAATGGATCTTAGTTACAACCTGCTAAGATCATAGAAATCACAGGCAGATTCTTCTATTTTTCTGCCTGGAACAAAATAGTACAACTCCGGTACCATTTAAAAATAATAAACTTTTGATTGAAGCAAAATAACAGCTACATGTCACCACTTTCTCTCTTACTACCTCCATGCTTGTTGAGAGTTGCAAGAGAATGACTAGATATGGCAGTTAGGGGAGGAGCTATATAGACAGCTCTGCAGTGGGTGTCCTCTTGCAACTTCCTGTTGGGAATGAGAATATCCCACAAGTAATGGATGATCCGTGGACTGGATACACCTTACAAGAGAAATAGCACATGGTAAATTGAAATATCTTGGTATTTATCTGACACATTGTATAAAGGAGATGGTGGACATGAACTATAAAATCATTAGAGACGAGATTCTTAAAGATCTATCGTGTTGGAAAAATAAAACCATCTCCTGGCTGGGCCGCGTTGGATTGGTCAAGATGAATGTGCTACTACGGGTGCTTTATGTCATGCAGACTATCCCACTGTCCGCAGCCTCTCACATTATTCATCAGATTCAATCGGCGCTGGAATCTTACATTTGGAGAGATCTGAAGCCGAGAATCAATAGGAAAACAGAATTTATGCTTACCTGATAAATTTCTTTCTCCAACGGTGTGTCCGGTCCACGGCGTCATCCTTACTTGTGGGAATATTCTCTTCCCCAACAGGAAATGGCAAAGAGCACAGCAAAAGCTGCCCATATAGCCCCTCCTCAGGCTCCGCCCCCCAGTCATTTGACCGACGGTTAGGAGAAAAAAATGAGAAACTATAGGGTGCCGTGGTGACTGTAGTGTATAGAGAAAGAAATTTATCAAACCTGATTAAAAAACCAGGGCGGGCCGTGGACCGGACACACCGTTGGAGAAAGAAATTTATCAGGTTAGCATAAATTCTGTTTTCTCCAACATCGGTGTGTCCGGTCCACGGCGTCATCCTTACTTGTGGGAACCAATACCAAAGCTTTAGGACACGGATGAAGGGAGGGAGCAAATCAGGTTACCTAAACAGAAGGCACCACGGCTTGCAAAACCTTTCTCCCAAAAATAGCCTCCGAAGAAGCATAAGTATCGAATTTGTAAAATTTGGCAAAAGTGTGCAGAGAAGACCAAGTCGCTGCCTTACATATCTGATCAACAGAAGCCTCGTTCTTGAAGGCCCATGTGGAAGCCACAGCCCTAGTAGAGTGAGCTGTGATTCGTTCAGGAGGCTGCCCTCCGGCAGTCTCATAAGCCAATCGGATGATGCTTTTCAGCCAGAAAGAAAGAGAGGTAGCAGTAGCTTTTTGTCCTCTCCTCTTACCAGAGTAAACGACAAACAAAGATGAAGTTTGCCTGAAATCCTTTGTTGCGTCTAAATAGAACTTTAAAGCACGGACCACATCTAAATTGTGTAACAAAAGTTCCTTCTTTGAAACTGGATTCGGACACAGAGAAGGAACAACTATTTCCTGGTTAATATTCTTGTTGGAAACTACTTTTGGAAGAAAACCAGGTTTGGTACGCAAAACGACCTTATCTGAATGGAACACCAGATAGGGTGGATCACACTGCAAAGCAGATAATTCAGAAACTTTTCTAGCAGAAGAAATAGCAACCAAAAACAGAACTTTCCAAGATAGTAACTTGATATCTATGGAATGTAAAGGTTCAAACGGAACCCCTTGAAGAACTGAAAGAACTAAATTTAGACTCCAAGGAGGAGTCATGGGTCTGTAAACAGGCTTGATTCTGAACAAAGCCTGTACAAAAGCTTGAACATCTGGCACAGCTGCCAGGCGTTTGTGTAACAAAACAGATAAAGCAGAAATCTGTCCCTTTAGAGAACTCGCTGACAACCCTTTATCCAAACCCTCTTGGAGAAAGAAAAGAATCTTAGGAATTTTAATTTTACTCCAGGAGAATCCCTTGGATTCACACCAACAGATATATTTTTTCCATATTTTATGGTAAATCCTTATAGTCACAGGTTTTCTGGCTTGGACCAGAGTATCTATCACTGAATCTGAAAACCCACGCTTGGATAAAATCAAGTGTTCAATTTCCAAGCAGTCAGCTGCAGAGAAACTAGATTTGGATCTTCGAATGGACCTTGTACTAGAAGATCCTGTCTCAAAGGTAGCTTCCATGGTGGAGCCGATGACATATTCACCAGGTCTGCATACCAAGTCCTGCGTGGCCACGCAGGAGCTATCAGAATCACAGAGGCCTTCTCCTGTTTGATCCTGGCCACGAGCCTGGGAAGGAGAGGAAACGGTGGAAACACATAAGCTAGGTTGAACGACCAAGGCACCACTAATGCATCCACTAGAGTCGCCTTGGGATCCCTGGATCTGGACCCGTAGCAAGGAACCTTGAAGTTCTGATGAGACGCCATCAGATCCATGTCTGGAATGCCCCATAATTGAGTTAACTGGGCAAAAACCTCCGGGTGGAGTTCCCACTCCCCAGGATGGAAAGTCTGACGACTCAAATAATCCGCCTCCCAGTTGTCTACTCCTGGGATGTGAATTGCAGATAGATGGCAGGAGTGATTCTCCGCCCATTTGATGATCTTGGATACCTCTCTCATCGCCAAGGAACTCTTTGTTCCTCCCTGATGGTTGGTGTAAGCTACAGTCGTCATGTTGTCCGACTGGAATCGTATGAATCCGGCCTTTGCTAGTTGAGGCCAAGCCCGGAGCGCATTGAATATCGCTCTCAGTTCCAGGATGTTTATCGGAAGAAGGGATTCTTCCCGAGACCATAGACCCTGAGCTTTCAGGGAGTCCCAGACCGCGCCCCAGCCTAATAGACTGGCGTCGGTCGTGACAATGACCCACTCTGGTCTGCGGAAACTCATTCCCTGAGACAGGTGAACCTGAGTCAACCACCAACGGAGTGAGTCTCTGGTTACCTGGTCTACTTGAATCTGGGGAGACAAGTCTGCATAGTCCCCATTCCACTGATTGAGCATGCACAGTTGTAATGGTCTTAGATGAATTCGAGCAAAAGGAACTATGTCCATTGCTGCAACCATCAATCCTACTACTTCCATCCACTGAGCTATGGAAGGCTGCAGAATAGAGTGAAGAACTTGACAAGCGTTTAGAAGCTTTGACTTTCTGACCTCTGTCAGGAAGATCTTCATTTCTAAAGAATCTATTATTGTTCCCAAAAAGGGAACTCTTGTTGACGGAGACAGGGAACTCTTTTCTACGTTCACCTTCCACCCGTGAGATCCGAGAAAGGCTAGAACAATGTCTGTATGAGCCTTTGCTTTGGAAACAGACGACGCTTGGATTAGAATGTCGTCTAGGTAAGGTGCCACTGCAATGCCCCTCGGTCTTAGAACCGCTAGAAGGGACCCTAGCACCTTTGTGAAGATTCTGGGAGCAGTGGCTAAACCGAATGGAAGAGCCACAAACTGGTAATGTTTGTCCAGAAAGGCGAACCTTAGGAACTGATGATGATCTTTGTGGATAGGAATATGTAGGTACGCATCCTTTAAATCCACGGTAGTCATATATTGACCCTCCTGGATTGTAGGTAAAATAGTTCGAATGGTTTCCATTTTGAACGATGGAACTCTGAGAAATTTGTTTAGAATTTTTAAATCCAGAATTGGTCTGAAAGTTTCCTCTTTTTTGGGAACTACAAACAGGTTTGTTTAAAACCCCTGACCTTGTTCCGCTGTTGGAACTGGGTGTATAACTCCCATCTTTAATAGGTCTCCTACGCAATGTAAGAATGCCTGTCTCTTTATCTGGTCTGAAGATAAGCGAGACATGTGGAACCTTCCCCTTGGAGGAAGTTCCTTGAATTCTAGAAGATAACCCTGAGAGACTATTTCTAGTGCCCAGGGATCCGGGACATCTCTTGCCCAAGCCTGAGCAAAGAGAGAGAGTCTGCCCCCTACTAGATCTGGTCTCGGATCGGGGGCTACCCCTTCATGCTGTCTTGGTAGCAGCAGCAGGCTTCTTGGCCTGTTTACCCTTGTTCCAGCCTTGCATTGGTTTCCAAGCTGGCTTAGCCTGGGAAGCGTTACCCTCTTGTCTAGAGGCTGCAGAGTTAGGAGACGGTCTGTTCCTGAAGTTACGAAAGGAACGAAAATTGGACTTATTCTTAGTCTTAAAAGGCCTATCCTGTGGGAGGGCATGGCCCTTTCCCCCAGTGATGTCTGAAATAATCTCCTTCAATGCTGGCCCAAAAAGGGTCTTACCTTTGAAAGGAATATTAAGCAATTTTGTCTTGGAAGATGCATCCACCGACCAAGACTTTAGCCAGAGCGCTCTGCGCGCCACAATTGCAAACCCTGAATTTTTTGCAGCTAACCTCGCCAATTGCAAAGCGGCATCTAAAATAAAGGAATTAGCTAACTTAAGTGCGTGAATTCTGTCCATGACTTCCTCATATGGAGTCTCCTTATTGAGCGACTTTTCTAGTTCATCGAACCAAAAACACGCCGCCGTAGTGACAGGAATAATGCACGAAATTGGTTGGAGGAGGAAACCTTGCTGAACAAAAATCTTTTTAAGCAAACCCTCCTATTTTTTATCCATAGGATCTTTGAAAGCACAATTGTCCTCAATGGGAATAGTTGTGTGTTTGGCTAGCGTAGAAACTGCCCCCTCAACCTTAAGGACTGTTTGCCATGCGTCCTTCCTTGGGTCGACCATGGGGAACATTTACTTAAATATAGGAGGTGGGACAAAAGGTATTCCTGGTTTCTCCCACTCCTTAGTCACTATGTCCGCCACCCTTTTAGGTATCGGAAAGGCATCAGGGTGCACCGGGACCTCTAGGAATTTGTCCATTTTGCACAATTTTTCTGGAATGACCAAAGAGTCACAATCATCCAGAGTAGTTAGTACCTCCTTAAGTAAGGCGCGGAGATGCTCTAACTTAAATTTAAACGTCACAAAATCAGGTTCTGCCTGTTGAGAAACTCTTCCTGAATCAGAAATTTCTCCCTCTGACAAACCCTCCCTCACTGCCAATTCTGACTGGTGTGAGGGTATGACAGATAAATTATCGTCAGCGCACTCTTGCTCTACTGTATTTAAAACTGAGCAATCACGCTTTCTTTGAAATGCTGACATTTTGGATAAAATATTAGCTATAGAATTATCCATTACTGCTGTTAATTGTTGCATAGTAACAAGCATTGGCGTGCTAGATGTACTAGGAGTCGCCTGCGCGGGCATAACTGGTATTGACACAGAAGGAGAGGATGATGAACTATCCCCACTACCTTCATTTGAGGAATCATCTTGGGCAACCTTATTAAATGTGACAGTACTGTCCTTACTTTGTCTGGACGCCATGGCACAATTATCACATACATTTGAAGGGGGGGCCACCTTGGCCTCCATACATACAGAACATGTTCTATCTGAAGGTACAGATATGTTAGACAGGCTTATACGGGCTATTAATGCAATAAAACTGTTACTGTCTCTTTAAATGTTAAACAGAGCACACTATTTCTGAATGTGTGAAAAACTATGAAGGAAAAATCCGATCTTTACCAAATTCGCACCCTAGTGTCTTAATGCTTTTAAAGTATTTCACCCCAATTTTCAAGTTTGTAACCCCTTAAATGAGGAAACCAGAGCAGTTTTATCAATTATCAATTTTAAACCCACTACAGTCCCAGCCACAGCGTTTGCTGCGGCTTCACCTGTCATTGGGGGTTATTCGTCACAGAAATAAGCCTTCCAGGAACGTTTTTAATGGCCACCAGATCCTCTCACATGAAGCTGCATGCACTGCATCCAAAAGAAACTGCGCAATTAAGGCGCAAAAATGAGGCTCTGCCTACTAGAGTGAAAGGCCCTTCCTGACTGGGAAAGATGTCTTAACGACTGCCTGGCGCCTAAAAACGTTACCAAATTATTCTCAGGTTTTAAAAACACTTCAAACCACATATAAATATTGAATAAAGCAATCGATTTAGCCCACAATAGTGTCAACCAGTATATAGCCCATTAATAAGCCTTCATTCTGTTATGAGTCTAAGAAAATGGCTTACCGATCCCAAAGAGGGAAAATGACAGTCTTCTAGCATTACTAAGTCTTGTTAGAAAATGGACTAGTCATACCTTGAGCAGAAAAGTCTGCAAACTGTTCCCCCCAACTGAAGTTCTCTGGGCTCAACAGTCCTGCGTGGGAACAGCAATTGATTTTAGTTACTGCTGCTAAAATCATACTCCTCTTTTAAACAGAACTCTTCATCCTTTTCTGTTTTAGAGTAAATAGTACAAACCGGCACCATTTTAAAATAACAAACTCTTGATAGAAGAATAAAAAACTACAACTAACACCACATACTCTTCACCATCTCCGTGGAGATGCTACTTGTTCAGAGCGGCAAAGAAAATGACTGAGGGGCGGAGCCTGAGGAGGGGCTATATGGGCAGCTTTTGCTGTGCTCTTTGCCATTTCCTGTTGGGGAAGAGAATATTCCCACAAGTAAGGATGACGCCGTGGACTGGACACACCAATGTTGTAGAAAACTACTTTCCTATCTCGGAACAAAGGTGGACTGGGAATACTAGACCTACGAGTATATCAAAATGCAATATCCCTTCAACGGCTGGTAGAATGGTGTCATAACTCGGCCCAAAAGGCTTGGGTTCAGATCGATGGCGTGATTTTGGGGAGGGGAAATGTGGGAGCCCTTGCGTGGATCCCTCCCAGTGGCAGACCCCCTGCAGTCAGGCTCTACCCAATGATGGATGAGGTACTCTCAGGTTGGGATAAATTGATTAAAAGAGCCCCTTATGTATCTACTCTGTTCTCGCCGATTACTTCTATTAGGGAAAACCCAGATATGGAATTTCTATCAAAACTCAATCTCCCGAACAAGACTCATGGTCTTGGTGACTCGCCAATATATAACATACTTTGTCGGGATAAATTGAAGTCACAGGCGGAATTATCTGAATGGGACAGTGAAGTTTTCGCTTCATGGTTCACAGTGGCACAGACCAAGCATTACTTTGACACTTATAAAGCTAAACCAGATTTGACGAGACGCAAAACCCATTTTGAAACCTTGTGCACAATGACCACACATCCGACTCACCTGATCTCCCAAATTTATAGACTATTACAACAGGGTGGGGACAATTACCTCCAGGGTTACAGGCAGGCATGGCAAAACGAACTGGGCCTAGAAATAGGATATAAAGAATGGAACAAAATCTTTGACAAAACAAGACGGGCCTCAGTTTCAGCCAGGGTCCAGGAAACACAATATAAACTGTTGAGAAGGTGGTATCTGACCCCCCAGAGATTAAAACACATATACCCCCACACGAATGGGGGATGCTGGAGAGGATGTGGGGAGAATGGTACCCTCTTACACATTTGGTGGACCTGCCCCCTACTAACACCTTATTGGAATGACATAATGGCTGAAATAAGTAGGGTTCTTGAAATAATCATTCCCCCCAACCCCAGTTACCTACTATATCATCAACTACCTAGGATAACTAGGGAAGATAAGTACCGGCTTCTTCTTTTGATGCGCAATGGAGCAAAAAGCTTGATCCCCATATACTGGAAAAAACAGACCATCCGTAGTGTTCAGGAGTGGAAAAACAAAGTAGCAGACCTGCTGAGACTTGAAAGGTATCATCTCAAAATTGGAAAATTGAGTACGTACGAGATGATTCTACTGACCTGGGAGGGGCGAGGACTCTGAGATATTGGTGAGATTATATTTGTAGATGCGGTGTACCACTGTAGCATTGTGTTCCCTCTTTTTTTTTTTTTTTTCTTCTCTCTCCTCTCCCTTCACTAGACCCGATTATCCCTCCCTACCCCACCCTCTCTTTCTTCTTAGATAGATACCCCTATACTGAGTACAACTTTATCCGCAGCTGTGTGGTGTATGTAAGCTGCTAAAATGTCTTCTTTGCCATATGATCTGTACCCGAGGAATTATACTTTTTTCCTACGTTTTCTCTGTAAAAAATAACTGTTATCACTAAACAGCTGAAGTTAGATGTTTATGTAATATAGTCAGTATACATTTCTATAGTATCTGACGAAGTTCTTTATGCTGTTTGATTTGAACCATTCACTAGCTACGAAGTGATTCAAACAAATTACAAATGTACAATTGTATAGCGTCATGTAAAACTGAAAAATGTATTGTACCTACATTATTGTTCTGTATTTTTCGCGTTTCGCTAATAAAGCTTTTTTTGAAAACTAAAATATGTTCTTTGCAATTTATTGACCTTTCAGTGCATGCGGGACACATTCTAAGTGGAGGTTCCACAATGGCTTCTAAATATATTGAACATTGACTTTGCTCAATGTCAGACATGTTGAACAGGCTAGTAATGACTACAAACAAGCACGAAAACATTTTACTTAGTGAAAAAAATAACAATCTTAAAAAACGGTACTGCACCTTTAAGAGAAAAAAAGCATACACGTTCTGCAAAACAGCCTTAAAATGCACCAAATTTTTCAAAATTTTGCAAGCAGACACAAAATATGTAGTTAAGATTGCCCCACACGGAATTATAACATTTAACCCTTTAATGAGTAAACCGGATAGAAATTAGGCCTAAATCCAGAAAAAAAACAGAATTTATGTTTACCTGATAAATTACTTTCTCCAACGGTGTGTCCGGTCCACGGCGTCATCCTTACTTGTGGGATATTCTCTTCCCCAACAGGAAATGGCAAAGAGCCCAGGAAAGCTGGTCACATGATCCCTCCTAGGCTCCGCCTACCCCAGTCATTCGACCGACGTTAAGGAGGAATATTTGCATAGGAGAAACCATATGGTACCGTGGTGACTGTAGTTAAAGAAAATAAATTATCAGACCTGATTAAAAAAACCAGGGCGGGCCGTGGACCGGACACACCGTTGGAGAAAGTAATTTATCAGGTAAACATAAATTCTGTTTTCTCCAACATAGGTGTGTCCGGTCCACGGCGTCATCCTTACTTGTGGGAACCAATACCAAAGCTTTAGGACACGGATGAAGGGAGGGAGCAAATCAGGTCACCTAAATGGAAGGCACCACGGCTTGCAAAACCTTTCTCCCAAAAATAGCCTCAGAAGAAGCAAAAGTATCAAACTTGTAAAATTTGGTAAAAGTGTGCAGTGAAGACCAAGTCGCTGCCCTACATATCTGATCAACAGAAGCCTCGTTCTTGAAGGCCCATGTGGAAGCCACAGCCCTAGTGGAATGAGCCGTGATTCTTTCGGGAGGCTGCCGTCCGGCAGTCTCGTAAGCCAATCTGATGATGCTTTTAATCCAAAAAGAGAGAGAGGTAGAAGTTGCTTTTTGACCTCTCCTTTTACCGGAATAAACAACAAACAAGGAAGATGTTTGTCTAAAATCCTTTGTAGCATCTAAATAGAATTTTAGAGCGCGAACAACATCCAAATTGTGCAACAAACGTTCCTTCTTCGAAACTGGTTTCGGACACAGAGAAGGTACGATAATCTCCTGGTTAATGTTTTTGTTAGAAACAACTTTTGGAAGAAAACCAGGTTTAGTACGTAAAACCACCTTATCTGCATGGAACACCAGATAAGGAGGAGAACACTGCAGAGCAGATAATTCTGAAACTCTTCTAGCAGAAGAAATTGCAACTAAAAACAAAACTTTCCAAGATAATAACTTAATATCAACGGAATGTAAGGGTTCAAACGGAACCCCCTGAAGAACTGAAAGAACTAAGTTGAGACTCCAAGGAGGAGTCAAAGGCTTGTAAACAGGCTTAATTCTAACCAGAGCCTGAACAAAGGCTTGAACATCTGGCACAGCTGCCAGCTTTTTGTGAAGTAACACAGACAAGGCAGAAATCTGTCCCTTCAGGGAACTAGCAGATAATCCTTTTTCCAATCCTTCTTGAAGGAAGGATAGAATCTTAGGAATCTTAACCTTGTCCCAAGGGAATCCTTTAGATTCACACCAACAGATATATTTTTTCCAAATTTTGTGGTAAATCTTTCTAGTTACAGGCTTTCTGGCCTGAACAAGAGTATCGATAACAGAATCTGAGAACCCTCGCTTCGATAAGATCAAGCGTTCAATCTCCAAGCAGTCAGCTGGAGTGAAACCAGATTCGGATGTTCGAACGGACCCTGAACAAGAAGGTCTCGTCTCAAAGGTAGCTTCCAAGGTGGAGCCGATGACATATTCACCAGATCTGCATACCAAGTCCTGCGTGGCCACGCAGGAGCTATCAAGATCACCGACGCCCTCTCCTGATTGATCCTGGCTACCAGCCTGGGGATGAGAGGAAACGGCGGGAACACATAAGCTAGTTTGAAGGTCCAAGGTGCTACTAGTGCATCCACTAGAGCCGCCTTGGGATCCCTGGATCTGGACCCGTAGCAAGGAACTTAGAAGTTCTGACGGGAGGCCATCAGATCCATGTCTGGAATGCCCCACAGCTGAGTGACTTGGGCAAAGATTTCCGGATGGAGTTCCCACTCCCCCGGATGCAATGTCTGACGACTCAGAAAATCCGCTTCCCAATTTTCCACTCCTGGGATGTGGATAGCAGACAGGTGGCAGGAGTGAGACTCCGCCCATAGAATGATTTTGGTCACTTCTTCCATCGCTAGGGAACTCCTTGTTCCCCCCTGATGGTTGATGTACGCAACAGTTGTCATGTTGTCTGATTGAAACCGTATGAACTTGGCCCTCGCTAGCTGAGGCCAAGCATTGAGAGCATTGAATATCGCTCTCAGTTCCAGAATATTTATTGGTAGAAGAGATTCTTCCCGTGACCAAAGACCCTGAGCTTTCAGGGATCCCCAGACAGCGCCCCAGCCCATCAGACTGGCGTCGGTCGTGACGATGACCCACTCCGGTCTGCGGAATGTCATCCCTTGTGACAGGTTGTCCAGGGACAGCCACCAACGGAGTGAGTCTCTGGTCCTCTGATTTACTTGTATCTTCGGAGACAAGTCTGTATAGTCCCCATTCCACTGACTGGGCATGCACAGTTGTAATGGTCTTAGATGAATGCGCGCAAAAGGAACTATGTCCATTGCCGCTACCATCAAACCGATCACTTCCATGCACTGCGCTATGGAAGGAAGAGGAACGGAATGAAGTATCCGACAAGAGTCTAGAAGTTTTGTTTTTCTGGCCTCTGTCAGAAAAATCCTCATTTCTAAGGAGTCTATTATTGTTCCCAAGAAGGGAACCCTTGTCGACGGAGATAGAGAACTCTTTTCCACGTTCACTTTCCATCCGTGAGATCTGAGAAAGGCCAGGACAATGTCCGTGTGAGCCTTTGCTTGAGGAAGGGACGACGCTTGAATCAGAATGTCGTCCAAGTAAGGTACTACAGCAATGCCCCTTGGTCTTAGCACAGCTAGAAGGGACCCTAGTACCTTTGTGAAAATCCTTGGAGCAGTGGCTAATTCGAAAGGAAGCGCCACGAACTGGTAATGCTTGTCCAGGAATGCGAACCTTAGGAACCGATGATGTTCCTTGTGGATAGGAATATGTAGATATGCATCCTTTAAATCCACTGTGGTCATGAATTGACCTTCCTGGATGGAAGGAAGAATAGTTCGAATGGTTTCCATCTTGAACGATGGAACCTTGAGAAACTTGTTTAAGATCTTGAGATCTAAGATTGGTCTGAACGTTCCCTCTTTTTTGGGAACTATGAACAGATTGGAGTAGAACCCCATCCCTTGTTCTCTTAATGGAACAGGATGAATCACTCCCATTTTGAACAGGTCTTCTACACAATGTAAGAATGCCTGTCTTTTTATGTGGTCTGAAGACAACTGAGACCTGTGGAACCTCCCCCTTGGGGGAAGCCCCTTGAATTCCAGAAGATAACCTTGGGAGACTATTTCTAGCGCCCAAGGATCCAGAACATCTCTTGCCCAAGCCTGAGCGAAGAGAGAGAGTCTGCCCCCCACCAGATCCGGTCCCGGATCGGGGGCCAACATTTCATGCTGTCTTGGTAGCAGTGGCAGGTTTCTTGGCCTGCTTTCCCTTGTTCCAGCCTTGCATTGGTCTCCAAGCTGGCTTGGCTTGAGAAGTATTACCCTCTTGCTTAGAGGACGTAGCACTTTGGGCTGGTCCATTTCTACGAAAGGGACGAAAATTAGGTTTATTTTTTGCCTTGAAAGGCCGATCCTGAGGAAGGGCGTGGCCCTTACCCCCAGTGATATCAGAGATAATCTCTTTCAAGTCAGGGCCAAACAGCGTTTTCCCCTTGAAAGGAATGTTAAGTAGCTTGTTCTTGGAAGACGCATCAGCTGACCAAGATTTCAACCAAAGCGCTCTGCGCGCCACAATAGCAAACCCAGAATTCTTAGCCGCTAACCTAGCCAATTGCAAAGTGGCGTCTAGGGTGAAAGAATTAGCCAATTTGAGAGCATTGATTCTGTCCATAATCTCCTCATAAGGAGGAGAATCACTATCGACCGCCTTTATCAGCTCATCGAACCAGAAACATGCGGCTGTAGCTACAGGGACAATGCATGAAATTGGTTGTAGAAGGTAACCCTGCTGAACAAACATCTTTTGATTTTTTATCCATAGGATCTTTGAAAGCACAACTATCCTCTATGGGTATAGTGGTGCGTTTGTTTAAAGTGGAAACCGCTCCCTCGACCTTGGGGACTGTCTGCCATAAGTCCTTTCTGGGGTCGACCATAGGAAACAATTTTTTAAATATGGGGGGAGGGACGAAAGGAATACCGGGCCTTTCCCATTCTTTATTAACAATGTCCGCCACCCGCTTGGGTATAGGAAAAGCTTCTGGGAGCCCCGGGACCTCTAGGAACTTGTCCATTTTACATAGTTTCTCTGGGATGACCAACTTGTCACAATCATCCAGAGTGGATAATACCTCCTTAAGCAGAATGCGGAGATGTTCCAACTTAAATTTAAACGTAATCACATCAGGTTCAGCTTGTTGAGAAATGTTCCCTGAATCAGTAATTTCTCCCTCAGACAAAACCTCCCTGGCCCCATCAGACTGGGTTAGGGGCCCTTCAGAACCATTATTATCAGCGTCGTCATGCTCTTCAGTATCTAAAACAGAGCAGTCGCGCTTACGCTGATAAGTGTTCATTTTGGCTAAAATGTTTTTGACAGAATTATCCATTACAGCCGTTAATTGTTGCATAGTAAGGAGTATTGGCGCGCTAGATGTACTAGGGGCCTCCTGAGTGGGCAAGACTCGTGTAGACGAAGGAGGGAATGATGCAGTACCATGCTTACTCCCCTCACTTGAGGAATCATCTTGGGCATCATTGTCATTGTCACATAAATCACATTTATTTAAATGAATAGGAATTCTGGCTTCCCCACATTCAGAACACAGTCTATCTGGTAGTTCAGACATGTTAAACAGGCATAAACTTGATAACAAAGTACAAAAAACGTTTTAAAAGAAAACCGTTACTGTCACTTTAAATTTTAAACTGAACACACTTTATTACTGCAATTGCGAAAAAACATGAAGGAATTGTTCAAAATTCACCAAATTTTCACCACAGTGTCTTAAAGCCTTAAAAGTATTGCACACCAAATTTGGAAGCTTTAACCCTTAAAATAACGGAACCGGAGCCGTTTTTAACTTTAACCCCTTTACAGTCCCTGGTATCTGCTTTGCTGAGACCCAACCAAGCCCAAAGGGGAATACGATACCAAATGACGCCTTCAGAAAGTCTTTTCTAAGTATCAGAGCTCCTCTCACATGCGACTGCATGTCATGCCTCTCAAAAACAAGTGCGCAACACCGGCGCGAAAATGAGGCTCTGCCTATGATTTGGGAAAGCCCCAAAGAATAAGGTGTCTAAAACAGTGCCTGCCGATATTATTATATCCAAATACCCAGAATAAATGATTCCTCAAGGCTAAATATGTGTTAATAATGAATCGATTTAGCCCAGAAAAAGTCTACAGTCTTAATAAGCCCTTGTGAAGCCCTTATTTACGATCTTAATAAACATGGCTTACCGGATCCCATAGGGAAAATGACAGCTTCCAGCATTACATCGTCTTGTTAGAATGTGTCATACCTCAAGCAGCAAGAGACTGCTCACTGTTCCCCCAACTGAAGTTAATTGCTCTCAACAGTCCTGTGTGGAACAGCCATGGATTTTAGTGACGGTTGCTAAAATCATTTTCCTCATACAAACAGAAATCTTCATCTCTTTTCTGTTTCTGAGTAAATAGTACATACCAGCACTATTTCAAAATAACAAACTCTTGATTGAATAATAAAAACTACAGTTAAACACTAAAAAACTCTAAGCCATCTCCGTGGAGATGTTGCCTGTACAACGGCAAAGAGAATGACTGGGGTAGGCGGAGCCTAGGAGGGATCATGTGACCAGCTTTGATGGGCTCTTTGCCATTTCCTGTTGGGGAAGAGAATATCCCACAAGTAAGGATGACGCCGTGGACCGGACACACCTATGTTGGAGAAAACACCCTCAGCACCTTGCCACAGCCCTGCTGTGGCCATACCTGCCCTCAGGGATAGTAAATGTGGGGTTAAAGCTTTGATTTGGCCAAAAACATCCACCAGGGCCCTCAGGAGTTAGAGCTTGCTGCTTGCTGAGAGAAACTAACTGCGCATCTGAGGCGCGAAAATAGGCCCCGTCCATCTCACTCGATGTCTCCATAGCTTCAAAGAACCGCACCAGAGCGGTTTTAACTAGCCATGTGGGTTCTGAGACCCAAAAAAATAAGCCAAGTGTACCCTCAATAAAGTTGCCCAAAACGTTATTGCCCACAAAACTTAACAGCACTCCCAGATCATAAAAATGTTTGCCCACAAACATTTACAACTCAGTGTCAACCATCTTTGTAATTGGCCCCTTATGCAAGCTTAGTAATGCCCTTCTTTTTAGCTCTAGGATTACTGCTTACCCTTACCCTCCTGAGTATAATGTCAGCCTTTCTGAAATACACAGTCTCTCCAGAAAAATATGACTGAACAAAGCTCATTGCTGCATAGCATGAAACCGTTCCTCACACTGAAGTTTCCTGTACTCCTCAGCCTCTGTGGGAACAGCACTGGATCTTAGTTTCAAATGCTAAGATCATCATCCTCCAGGCAGCAGTCTTCATCCATCTGCTGCCTGAGAGTAAATAGTACACACCGGTACCATTTAAAATAAAAAACTTGAGGAGGAGCTAGCCTAGCAAAGGAGACAGACGTGCTGTGCATGAGCTCTCACACAAGCTGCCTATATTTGCACAATAAAGGTGCTTTTCTATACATATTTTAAAAAGAAATCGACATAGCTGAACAGTGGGGGATCTGAGGCATCCGGCAGACAAGAGATTTGCAACTCTGCAAGCAATTAACAGGAAATTTCTGACCGGACCCTGCAGAAAACCAGACGCTACACCGGAGACCAGAGAACCTACACCCCTTCAAAGCCACACCACAAACAATCAGAGCGGTTGAGCAGAAAAACTCCGGTGAGTTAAAAATGCAATCAGAGGCAACGAAAAGGCGCGAAACGGCGCCATTACCCAGGGACACCACACTCAGAAACCGGAAGTGAAGGTGGGAGCGAGCTCTGTAACAGACATTTGACTAGAGAACTGTGGGCTGATTTGAGTCGAGAGGGGAAGCGGAGTAAAGTGCCAATAGTAAACAATTAGCACATACAGCTACAAACACGCCAACTAATCTGTACTAGAGCCTCTTAATCAGATACTCAGACGGCTCAGAAGTGCTAAAGCGATATCAGCAGTTAAAGCACCCGCTCCTTCTCTAGGTTTAAAAACAAACAAGTTGAAAGCAGGGAGGCCTCAGATTCAACCCCTACAGTTACACCAAACACGCCACCCTGTCAATAAAAAGGGAGAAGGTTATTTTTACACTACACACCGTTCACTGCTTTTCCCTTACAATATAGTGTATCTACCTTAAAGGCTCCATTGCATAGCTGAACCTTCACACTGACTCCTTAACCACAAGACAGAAGTATACATTCAACTACCACTACAAAAGAGCCCTCAAAGTAACGTTCTGCAGGCACATCAGAATCACCTTATCCACATTCTAACGTCTGCTCCTATCACTAAGTGGACATTTAAAAGCTCCCTCCAACAATCAGCTATAGCATAGCAGCAGTGCTATAGGAGGACTTCCTGTCACCTCCCTCTCCTCCCCCCTTTCCTGCCAGCCCAAAGTGGTGGCAGGTCATACCCCTTGAACCTTTTCCCGAGATCATCCTGTGAGGATACCTACCCTGAGGAGAGGGAGATCATTAATTTACAATATTTTATAACTAACCTTGAAGTCACCCTACAACTGAGAAAAGTAACCTACAGTAGACACATTGGGTGCTAAAACACATACCTCTCAGCACTCCCCAGAGTCCAACTACCCTTTACCTACCTCCTGATATACTCCTGGGATACAATAACATAGGAGTACAAGGGTAATAAAATGTAAACTACATCCTAAGAAGAAAAAATTTCTAATGGGGGAACCGAAGGAGATCTAAAATAATAAACATAACACTGATATGAGCCATACCATGTTTTAAAGATTGATAAACATACCTCTTGTTATCCTAAATGAGCTGCCTCCCCGAGACAAACAACTAAAACTGAATCTGGGTTACCACAATCAAAATACAAGTACATGCACTGTAAGGCTTTTGATCTGGCAAAAAACAGCTACTCCAGAAGATAGCAGATTCATCCCTAGCAGTAAACAATACCACTCTTTTAGCTATATCTGTGATACGACAAGATGTCCACTAAAAGGCTCACTAAGGGAGACAAAACAACCAAAACAACAGCTGTGTCCACATTCTTCAAGCCATCACAGACAGCTAAACACTTGACAGACACAGAAGCAGAGGAGGAGCTGGACGCTGACCATCAACAATCACCACAAGACAAAAGTCCTTTAACAAAAGCTGACCTCAGAAATTTAGTATCTAAGCAGGACATTGCAGAGAATTTTGACAGGCTATGGGAGAAAATTGACACTATTCACTCATCTTTGACCAGCAGCCTATCCGAAATCAAATCCGACCTACAAGAGATGGGCAATAGAATTGAAACACTAGAAGATCAAAAAGACTCCATGGTGGAACAAATGGACGAAATGTCCCAAACCATGTCCTCACAACAACAACTATTGGAGGAATTCCAGGATAAAATGGAAGATCTGGAGAACAGGAGCAGGAGGAATAACATTCGACTTAAAGGAGTTCCTGAGGAGGTGGGCCCCACAGAAATCCCACGCTATCTTGCCCAACTCTTCACCCAAATCACAAACTCCCCAGCTGACTATGTTTTCCACTTAGAAAGAGCACACAGGGCACTAAAAGCCAAACCCAAACCAGGCCTGCCCCCAAGGGACATAATAATTAAACTAACTTTCTTCCCAGACAAAGAAAAAATCCTACAAGCAGCAAGAAAAAACCCAACTTATAAACACCAGGGCAACGTTATACAATTTTATCAAGACCTCAGTGTCAGAACACTGCAGAGAAGAGGATCCCTGCGCCCTCTTACCACAATGCTCAGAAAACACCAGATACCATATAGATGGGGGTTCCCGTTTGCCCTACACATTATTAAAGACTCCAAAACAATCACACTAAAAGACCCTGAGGATATTCCTGAGATCTGCAACATCCTATCACTGGAGACACCCAGTATCCCAAACACAACACCAAATCAAGAGAAAAACAAAGGCCAAGACAAACACCCAGATTCTCTAAAATGGCAGAATATCAATTATAAAAAACAAAAAATAAAGGAAACAAGAGGGAAAACCTCCTAGATGGTATCCTCTTTGTGGCATGGATACAGGAACTCAAACTATACTTCTTTAGGAGCCTGAGAGTCAGAAAGATTGACTGAGGGAACAATATCCAGAGATAGCCTTCGCTCACCTTGAAAGCATCTGCAACTACAAATCTCTGGACCTTTCCCACCTATCACTCAGAGACTCCTGTTAAGTTTTACTACTAGAAAAGTTATCAGTTGTTATAGAAATTTAATTTCCCCCAAGACAATTTAGTATCATACTAGTTTATGTTTACTCTTAGAATGCATAATATTTTTACTCCTAGGAATCCTCCTGTTGAGGATTCCACAGCACTGTTTGCTATGTTATTAACATTGTATTTTGTTCCTAGCTTCCCTCCCATCCCCAGTGACGACACAACATTCCCTATCAATCACATTTCAGATCGACTACAGCCGGTAATGTCAGGTTTACAGCCCGGAGATCCTCAGGTAATAAAAATCTCACTACACCAATCCAAAACAAACACACTAACATGATCCCCAAAATAAAACTAATATCCCATAATGTTAGGGGACTAAATACCAATATAAAAAGACGGATGGC
Source organism: Bombina bombina (assembly GCF_027579735.1). NCBI lineage: Eukaryota > Metazoa > Chordata > Amphibia > Anura > Bombinatoridae > Bombina > Bombina bombina. The sequence continues at coordinate 736,478,694 of NC_069504.1, read as the reverse complement.
GATGACACAGTACACCTCTTTACATGCCAACATTCTATTTCTTCAGGAGACCCACCTACTTAAAGATAATATCCCAAAGTATTGGGCAAAAAATTTTAATACCCATTTTCACTCAACTGCCACATCTAAAAAGCGGGGCACATCCATCCTCATTCATTCTTCACTTAATTTCAAACAGGAAGACACTATCGCAGATACTGAAGGGAGGTATATAATAGTGAAAGGTAGAATTTCAGATACCGAAATTACCCTATGCAATGTTTATGCTCCAAATGAGAATCAGCACAGCTTCTTCCAACAAATTTCAAACTTACTAACACAATGGTCCCACACCAAAATATTTATAGCAGGAGATTTTAACATCACCATGAGACCTATTAACCCGACCGAATCCAAACCCTTAACCAACAAACAAAACAGACACAATCGCATTGTCAAATCAATCCAGGAACACCTACTACCTCATTCCCTCATAGAAACTTGGACAACACTATATGGCTCGACCAACGACACTACATTTTACTCCGCTGCACATAAATCCTACATCAGATTAGATTACATTTATGTAAGTCAGATATTACAACCCTTATTACACAACTCCCAGATACACACTTGCGTATGGTCGGACCACTCGATCCTCACTCTTCAGGTAGAAGGTTTGTGTGACCCAAACAGAAGTAAAACTTGGACCTTTGACAAATCATACATTAGAGACCCCCAAACACATGACAAGGTACTGAGATTACTAACTGAATACTGGCATATAAATATAGATACAGCGACCAATCCAGGTATCACGTGGGCGGCTCATAAAGCGGTCCTAAGGGGGATACTTATTAAGGAAAAAGCGCAGCAGATTAGAAAATATAGACAACAACTAGAACAGTTCTACTCAGAAATTGAGGAATTGGAAAAACGACATAAGCTCACTAAGACAAAGGCCAATGCAAATGCTCTCCACTTAAAAAAAACAGCATTAGCTACACTGCTTCATTCGCAAGCCACCAGAACAATACAACGCCAACAATCACAATATTTTATATTTGCTAATAAGCCTGACAGATTCATGGCACATAAAATCCGAGAACGCTGTAGAGCCTCAGTAATCTCCGCGATTGAAACACCTCATAACACAGTAACCTCACACCCACAAGAAATTGTAGACACCTTCGCAACATATTACGGTGCCCTATACGATGGGGAAAAAGTCCTACACAACACAGACACTGAAAAACTTACCTCAACCTTCTTCAACCACGACTTACTACAGACTATATCTAAGGAACAATTAGAATCCCTGAATTCCCCCATATCCACTGTAGAGGTACTAGGGGCTATCAAAGACCTCAAACCCGGGAAAAGCGGCGGGCCCAGATGGCTTCCCAGGCGACTATTATAAATTGTTTAAAGTAACACTGATTCCACACCTTGTCAAACTATGTAATCATCTCATGGAAGGGGGGGCCATCCCACCTGAGCTCCTGGCAGCAAAAATAGTTGTAATTCCCAAACCAGGGAGAGATCACAAGAAATGCCAAAATTACCGCCCAATATCCCTGATTAACCAAGATCTTAAAATATTTACAAAGATATTGGCAAACAGATTAAAACATATTATACCACACCTAGTCCACCCAGATCAGGTGGGCTTTGTCAAAGGTAGGGAAGCTCCAGACAATATCCGCAAAGTCACCAACTTAATTCAGACCTTAAATGAAACACAAACGCCTTCTCTGCTCTTATCATTAGACGCGGAGAAGGCGTTTGATAGAATTGACTGGAATTATATGTTTGTAGTAATGCATAAAATGGGGTTTGAGGGGGCATTCATTAAGGCACTAAAAGCTGTCTATTCCATGCCGGGAGCTCAGGTTTCATCTGCAGGATACAAATCACAACCCTTCCCAATTCGTAATGGGACTAGACAAGGTTGCCCTTTGTCTCCATTACTTTTCGCTCTTTGCATTGAACCTCTGGCCGCCAAAATCCGCTCTCAATTAGACATCTCGGGAGTTAAGTTAGCTAAGGTGGAACATAAATTGGCTTTGTTTGCGGACGATATTTTATTGACTGTGACTAACCCCTTAGTATCATTACCCAACCTTTACCAAACATTAGCAACCTTCTCTACCATATCGGGATTCAAAATAAACACAGAAAAGTGTGAAGCTCTACCCATTGCACTACCACAAATGACTCAGACGCTATTAGAAACTAATTTCAACTTTAAATGGATGAAACATTCATTAAAATACCTTGGAGTTCACCTTCCTTCCTGCCCTTCACATCTATACAAAGTAAATTATATCCCATTGTTCAAACAAATTAAAAAAGATTTATCAAAGTGGAAAACCTATAAATTTTCATGGCTAGGCAGAGTGGCCGCGGTTAAGATGACAATCTTGCCAAGGATCTTGTATCTCTTTAGAACACTCCCTATCCAAATTGTCAAAACAGATATAGACTCATTGCAAAAAGAGATACTAATTTATATAAGAGGAGACAAAACGAACAGGATTGCTAAATCAATCCTGACTAGACACAGGACTCTGGGAGGCATTGGGGTCCCCAATTTAATGGAATATTACCACGCCGCCAGATTAGCACAAGATAGTCTATTACTAAAAAGAAATAAAGAAATTATCTGGCCCACTCTAGAAACAATGCTAGGTGGTTGGGGGGAAATGGATACCATTATCTGGGATCCTGAGAAAACACAATCCAAACAAGAATCATATAGACCTTACACTACAAACACCACAATAACAACTTGGAAGAAAGCAAAAACCAAATACAATCTTATTCCACAATATTCCTTATATATCCCGATAAAAACAGAATTTATGTTTACCTGATAAATTTCTTTCTCCAACGGTGTGTCCGGTCCACGGCGTCATCCTTACTTGTGGGATATTCTCTTCCCCAACAGGAAATGGCAAAGAGCCCAGCAAAGCTGGTCACATGATCCCTCCTAGGCTCCGCCTACCCCAGTCATTCGACCGACGTTAAGGAGGAATATTTGCATAGGAGAAACCATATGGTACCGTGGTGACTGTAGTTAAAGAAAATAAAATATCAGACCTGATTAAAAAAACCAGGGCGGGCCGTGGACCGGACACACCGTTGGAGAAAGAAATTTATCAGGTAAACATAAATTCTGTTTTCTCCAACATAGGTGTGTCCGGTCCACGGCGTCATCCTTACTTGTGGGAACCAATACCAAAGCTTTAGGACACGGATGAAGGGAGGGAGCAAATCAGGTCACCTAAATGGAAGGCACCACGGCTTGCAAAACCTTTCTCCCAAAAATAGCCTCAGAAGAAGCAAAAGTATCAAACTTGTAAAATTTGGTAAAAGTGTGCAGTGAAGACCAAGTCGCTGCCCTACATATCTGATCAACAGAAGCCTCGTTCTTGAAGGCCCATGTGGAAGCCACAGCCCTAGTGGAATGAGCTGTGATTCTTTCGGGAGGCTGCCGTCCGGCAGTCTCGTAAGCCAATCTGATGATGCTTTTAATCCAAAAAGAGAGAGAGGTAGAAGTTGCTTTTTGACCTCTCCTTTTACCTGAATAAACAACAAACAAGGAAGATGTTTGTCTAAAATCCTTTGTAGCATCTAAATAGAATTTTAGAGCGCGAACAACATCCAAATTGTGCAACAAACGTTCCTTCTTTGAAACTGGTTTTGGACACAGAGAAGGTACGATAATCTCCTGGTTAATGTTTTTGTTAGAAACAACTTTTGGAAGAAAACCAGGTTTAGTACGTAAAACCACCTTATCTGCATGGAACACCAGATAAGGAGGAGAACACTGCAGAGCAGATAATTCTGAGACTCTTCTAGCAGAAGAAATCGCAACTAAAAACAAAACTTTCCAAGATAATAACTTAATATCAACGGAATGTAAGGGTTCAAACGGAACCCCCTGAAGAACTGAAAGAACTAAATTGAGACTCCAAGGAGGAGTCAAAGGTTTGTAAACAGGCTTGATTCTAACCAGAGCCTGAACAAAGGCTTGAACATCTGGCACAGCTGCCAGCTTTTTGTGAAGTAATACCGACAAGGCAGAAATCTGTCCCTTCAGGGAACTTGCAGATAATCCTTTTTCCAATCCTTCTTGAAGGAAGGATAGAATCCTAGGAATCTTAACCTTGTCCCAAGGGAATCCTTTAGATTCACACCAACAGATATATTTTTTCCAAATTTTATGGTAAATCTTTCTAGTCACAGGCTTTCTGGCCTGAACAAGAGTATCGATAACAGAATCTGAGAATCCTCGCTTCGATAAAATCAAGCGTTCAATCTCCAAGCAGTCAGCTGGAGTGAAACCAGATTCGGATGTTCGAACGGACCCTGAACAAGAAGGTCTCGTCTCAAAGGTAGCTTCCAAGGTGGAGCCGATGACATATTCACCAGATCTGCATACCAAGTCCTGCGTGGCCACGCAGGAGCTATCAAGATCACCGACGCCCTCTCCTGTTTGATCCTGGCTATCAGCCTGGGGATGAGAGGAAATGGCGGGAACACATAAGCTAGTTTGAAGGTCCAAGGTGCTACTAGTGCATCCACTAGAGCCGCCTTGGGATCCCTGGATCTGGCCCCGTAGCAAGGAACTTTGAAGTTCTGACGAGAGGCCATCAGATCCATGTCTGGAATGCCCCACAGGTGAGTGACTTGGGCAAAGATTTCCGGATGGAGTTCCCACTCCCCCGGATGCAATGTCTGCCGACTCAGAAAATCCGCTTCCCAATTTTCCACTCCTGGGATGTGGATAGCAGACAGGTGGCAGGAGTGAGACTCCGCCCAAAGAATAATTTTGGTTACTTCTTCCATCGCTAGGGAACTCCTTGTTCCCCCCTGATGGTTGATGTACGCAACAGTCGTCATGTTGTCTGATTGAAACCGTATGAACCTGGTCCTCGCAAGCTGGGGCCAGGCCTGGAGAGCATTGAATATCGCTCTCAGTTCCAGAATATTTATCGGTAGAAGAGATTCTTCCCGAGACCAAAGACCCTGAGCTTTCAGGGATCCCCAGACCGCGCCCCAGCCTATCAGACTGGCGTCGGTCGTGACAATGACCCACTCTGGTCTGTGGAACATCATCCCTTGAGACAGATTGTCCAGGGACAGCCACCAACGGAGTGAGTCTCTGGTTCTCTGATTTACTTGTATCTTCGGAGACAAGTCTGTATAGTCCCCATTCCACTGACTGAGCATGCACAGTTGTAATGGTCTTAGATGAATGCGCGCAAAAGGAACTATGTCCATCGCCGCCACCATCAACCCGATCACTTCCATGCACTGAGCTATGGAAGGAAGAGGAACGGAATGAAGTATCCGACAAGAGTCCAGAAGCTTTGTTTTTCTGGCCTCTGTTAGAAAGATCCTCATTTCTAAGGAGTCTATAATTGTTCCCAAGAAGGGAACCCTTGTTGACGGGGATAGAGAACTCTTTTCCACGTTCACTTTCCAGCCGTGAGATCTGAGAAAGGCCAGGACAATGTCCGTGTGAGCCTTTGCTTGAGGAAGGGACGACGCTTGAATCAGAATGTCGTCCAGGTAAGGTACTACTGCAATGCCCCTTGGTCTTAGCACCGCTAGAAGGGACCCTAGTACCTTTGTGAAAATCCTTGGAGCAGTGGCTAATCCGAAAGGAAGCGCCACGAACTGGTAATGTTTGTCCAGGAATGCAAACCTTAGGAACCGATGATGTTCCTTGTGGATAGGAATATGTAGATACGCATCCTTTAAATCCACCGTGGTCATGAATTGACCTTCCTGGATGGAAGGAAGGATAGTTCGAATGGTTTCCATCTTGAACGATGGGACCTTGAGAAATTTGTTTAAGATCTTGAGATCTAGGATTGGTCTGAACGTTCCCTCTTTTTTGGGAACTATGAACAGATTGGAGTAGAACCCCATCCCTTGTTCTCTTAATGGAACAGGATGAATCACTCCCATTTTTAACAGGTCTTCTACACAATGTAAGAACGCCTGTCTTTTTATGTGGTCTGAAGACAACTGCGACCTGTGGAACCTCCCCCTTGGGGGAAGTCCCTTGAATTCCAGAAGATAACCCTGGGAGACTATTTCTAGCGCCCAAGGATCCAGAACATCTCTTGCCCAAGCCTGAGCGAAGAGAGAGAGTCTGCCCCCCACCAGATCCGGTCCCGGATCGGGGGCCAATATTTCATGCTGTCTTGGTAGCAGTGGCAGGTTTCTTGGCCTGCTTTCCCTTGTTCCAGCCTTGCATTGGTCTCCAAGCTGGCTTGGCCTGAGAAGTATTACCCTCTTGCTTAGAGGACGTAGCACCTTGGGCTGGTCCGTTTTTACGAAAGGGACGAAAATTAGGTCTATTTTTTGCCTTGAAGGGCCGATCCTGAGGAAGGGCGTGGCCCTTACCCCCAGTGATATCAGAGATAATCTCTTTCAAGTCAGGACCAAACAGCGTTTTCCCCTTGAAAGGAATGTTTAGTAGCTTGTTCTTGGAAGACGCATCAGCCGACCAAGATTTCAACCAAAGCGCTCTGCGCGCCACAATAGCAAACCCAGAGTTCTTAGCCGCTAACTTAGCCAATTGCAAAGAGGCGTCTAGAGTGAAAGAATTAGCCAATTTGAGAGCATTGATTCTGTCCATAATCTCCTCATAAGGAGGAGAGTCACTATCGAGCACCTTAAGCAGTTCATCAAACCAGAAATATGCGGCAGTAGTGACAGGGACAATGCATGAAATGGGTTGTAGAAGGTAACCCTGCTGAACAAACATCTTTTTAAGCAAACCTTCTAATTTTTTATCCATAGGATCTTTGAAAGCACAACTATCCTCTATGGGAATAGTGGTGCGTTTGTTTAAAGTAGAAACCGCTCCCTCGACCTTGGGGACTGACTGCCATAAGTCCTTTCTGGGGTCGACCATAGGAAACAATTTTTTAAATATGGGGGGAGGGACGAAAGGAATACCGGGCCTTTCCCATTCTTTATTAACAATGTCCGCCACCCGCTTGGGTATAGGAAAAGCTTCTGGGAGCCCCGGCACCTCTAGGAACTTGTCCATTTTACATAGTTTCTCTGGGATGACTAAATTTTCACAATCATCCAGAGTGGATAATACCTCCTTAAGCAAAATGCGGAGATGTTCCAATTTAAATTTAAATGTAATCACATCAGATTCAGCCTGCTGAGAAATGTTCCCTAAATCAGTAATTTCTCCCTCAGACAAAACCTCCCTGGCCCCCTCAGATTGGGTTAGGGGCCCTTCAGAGATATTAATATCAGCGTCGTCATGCTCTTCAGTAACTAAAACAGAGCAGCCACGCTTACGCTGACAAGGGTTAATTTTGGCTAAAATGTTTTTGACAGAATTATCCATTACAGCCGTTAATTGTTGCATAGTAAGGAGTATTGGCGCGCTAGATGTACTAGGGGCCTCCTGAGTGGGCAAGACTCGTGTAGACGAAGGAGGGAATGATGCAGTACCATGCTTACTCCCCTCACTTGAGGAATCATCTTGGGCATCATTGTCATTATCACATAAATCACATTTATTTAAATGAATAGGAATTCTGGCTTCCCCACATTCAGAACACAGTCTATCTGGTAGTTCAGACATGTTAAACAGGCATAAACTTGATCAGAAAGTACAAAAAACGTTTTAAAATAAAACCGTTACTGTCACTTTAAATTTTAAACTGAACACACTTTATTACTGCAATTGCGAAAAAACATGAAGGAATTGTTCAAAATTCACCAAATTTTCACCACAGCGTCTTAAAGCCTTGAAAATATTGCACACCAATTTTGGAAGCTTTAACCCTTAAAATAACGGAACCGGAGCCGTTTTAAGCTTTAAACCCCTTTACAGTCCCTGGTATCTGCTTTGCTGAGACCCAACCAAACCCAAAGGGGAATACGATACCAAATGACGCCTTCAGAAGTCCTTTATAAGTATCAGAGCTCCTCTCACATGCGACTGCATGCCATGCCTCTCAAAAACAAGTGCGCAACACCGGCGCGAAAATGAGACTCTGCCTATGCTTTGGGAAAGCCCCTAAAGAATAAGGTGTCTAAAACAGTGCCTGCCGATATTATTATATCAAAATACCCAGATAAAATGATTCCTCAAGGCTAAATATGTGTTAATAATCAATTGATTTAGCCCAGAAAAAGTCTACAGTTTAAATAAGCCCTTGTGAAGCCCTTATTTACAATCGTAATAAACATGGCTTACCGGATCCCATAGGGAAAATGACAGCTTCCAGCATTACATCGTCTTGTTAGAATGTGTCATACCTCAAGCAGCAAGGGACTGCAAACTGTTCCCCCAACTGAAGTTAATTGCTCTCAACAGTCCTGTGTGGAACAGCCATGGATTTTAGTTACGGTTGCTAAAATCATTTTCCTCATACAAACAGAATTCTTCATCTCTTTTCTGTTTCTGAGTAAATAGTACGTACCAGCACTATTTGAAAATAACAAACTCTTGATTGAATAATGAAAAACTACAGTTAAACACTAAAAAACTCTAAGCCATCTCCGTGGAGATGTTGCCTGTACAACGGCAAAGAGAATGACTGGGGTAGGCGGAGCCTAGGAGGGATCATGTGACCAGCTTTGCTGGGCTCTTTGCCATTTCCTGTTGGGGAAGAGAATATCCCACAAGTAAGGATGACGCCGTGGACCGGACACACCTATGTTGGAGAAATATATTTTGCCCAGAGAGCTCTGGGATCAACTGCAGAAATGGGAAAATAAGGGTCTCTATAGAGTAGCAGACTTTATAGAGGGAGGAACTACACTTACATTTAACCAACTTCAAGAAAAATTATCCCCCTTGAAATTGAGATGGTATTTATACCTACAGATTCATTCAGCCACCCAGATATATATGAAACACCCAAGAGAAAGGTACACCGCGCCACTAGAACATCTTTGTAAATCGCAAGAACGAGATAAACATACTATTTCTATCCTCTATACAAATATTCAAATATCACAGAATAAAATCAAAACCCCTGCTATGATAGCTTGGGAAAGGGATCTCCACATTTCTAAAGAAACTAAAGAATGGGAAACGATATTTCTAAAGGCTGAGAAGGGACTTATAAGTGTAGACCTTAAGGAGAACATAATCAAGACTATACACCGATGGTATCTAACACCCATTAGAACGGCTCATATGCACACACAGGGAAGTCCCTTATGTTACAGAGGGTGTGGAGAGGCAGGAACATATAAACATATGTGGTGGGACTGCAAAGAAATTACAGGGATATGGCAACAGCTATCCTCCTTCCTTAGTCACATACTGAACGAAAATATAGATCTTACCATACAACAGGCCCTTCTACACATAAATATTAGTACACTTAATAAACATATCAACACATTTATTAGGATATTGTGTACAATCACAAGGACATGTATAGCCAGATATTGGAAGACAGGCAGCCCAACCTGGACAGAAATTTATAATAAAATCCAATATACATATACTATGTATGAGCTGGCATCTCACACCTTAGACAATAGAGAAACTTTCCTAGCGATATGGTATTACTGGATAGCTAAATAAAACATTGAAACACAAAAATAATGAGCGATCTTACCTACTGCGAAATCACTCCCTAATAATCACAACAGGTTGTGTCGTCACTCCCATCCCCCCCTTCCCCCCTTCCCCTTTTTATACCCTATTTATATAATTTTACCTCCTAAGGAGGATATACCTCTTTAAAGTTAATTTATGTAGAGTTAATTCAAGTGACCTCAGATACTGTGAAACTGCTACCGTAACTCAACAACAGGTTAATATGGAAGTTAAATTAGATATTTGCTCTACCCCTTAAGAGAGATTCCCTAACACTATAGAAGATACTCAAATAAATCATCACGTGAAAAAGATGACCTACGAATATTACCACCTATCTTTCATCCCAGAACCTAAAAGGACATTCAAATATCTTTGGGAATGTGTAGAGCACGATAAACCCTACCACATTAGCTATATTGTTTGCTACATAAATGATGTTATATTGATTGTCTTCTTCCTAACCTTCATGCAGAGGGAACTACATGGAGGGGAAGGTATGTCTGTAATTGGTTTTCAAAGTTTCAAAATAATGACAATAAAAAATATTTAAACATAAAATAAAAAACTCTTGCTTGAAGAAATTAAAAACTAATATTTTATCACCTCTTTCACTTTACCCTTCCTAGTACTTAGAGTTGGCAAAGAGAATGACTGGGGAGTGGAGCTAAGGGAGGAGCTATATAGACAGTTTTGCTGTGGTGCTCATTGCCACTTCCTGTAACCAGGAGTATAATATCCCACAAGTAAAGGATGAATCCGTGGACTCGTCTAACCTTATAGAAGAAAGAATGTAAGGAGGACCAGGTAGCCTCCTTACAAATATTATCCAAAGAGGCCTCATTTTTAAAGGCCCAAGAGGAAGCCACTGCTCTAATATAATGAGTCATAATCCTCTGAGGAGGTTTATGTTCCACTGTCTCATAAGCAAAGCGGATAATACTCCTTAACCAAAAAGATAAGGAAGTTGAAGAGACCATCTAGCCCTTACGCTTTCCAGAATAGACAACAAACAAGGAAGAAGTTTGTCTAACATAATTAGTAGCCTGAAGATAGAACTTCAAGGCGCGAATCACGTCCAAATTATTAAAGTAAACATTGCTTCAAAGAAGAAGGATTGGGACACAAGGAAGTAAACACAATCTCTTCATTGATGATGCGGTCTGACACAATCTTAGGAAGAAAACGTAACTTAGTACGTAGGACAGCCTTAGCAGAATGGAACACCAGATAAGAAGGCTCACATTGCAAGGCAACAATGTCAGATACGCTGCACACAGAAGCAATAGCCAGTAGAAAAAGAACCTTCCAGGACAACAATTTAGTGTCAAGTTAATGCATAGGCTCAAACGGAGCCCGTTGCAAAACTTTAAGAACAAGATTTAGACTCAAAGGAGGAGACTTAGATCTAAACACAGGTCCGATCCTAATCAGAGCATTAACAAAGGACTGTACATCTGGAAGCTCAGCGAGCCTCCTGTGTAGTAAAACAGACAGGGCCGAAATCTGTCCCCTTAGGGAACTGGCAGAAAGGTCCTTCTCCAGTACATCCTGGAGAAACGCTAGGATCCTGGCAGCCTTAACCTTATTCAAGGGAAATCCACGCTCTTCACATCAGAATAAGTTGGTTCTCCACACCTTATGATAGATGTGACGAGTAACCGGTTTACGAGCTTGAATGAGAGTATCAATAACTTTCTCAGAAAAACCTCTCTTGCGTTCAATCTCCACACAGTCAGACTCAAAGCATCTATCTATTTTGATGAACAAAACACAAATTATGCTTACCTGATAATTTCCATTTCTTCTGATGGAAAAAGTCCACAGCTGCATCCATTAATTTTTGGAAATAAGAACCTGGCCACCAGGAGGAAGCAAAGACACCCCAGTCAAAGTCATTCTGCCGAGGAAAACAAGGAACAATAGAAGAAATATCAGGGTGAAAGGTGCAAGAAAAATAAAAGGACGCCCCACATAAGTTACGAGTGGGGAGCTGTGGGCTCTTTCCCTCAGAAGAACAGGAAATTATCAGGTAAGCATAATTTATGTTTTTCTTCTGAAATAGAAAGAGTCCACAGCTGCATTCATTACTTTTGGGAAAACAACACCCAAGCTATAGAGGACACTGAATGCCAAGACGGGAGGGTACAATAGGTGGTCCATACTGAGGGCAACAGGCTTGAACCTTTAACCATTTAAAAAAAAAAAACACTTCATCCGAAGCCAAGACAATTTTGAAGGAAAAGCCCCAAGGACACTGACTTGTAGCTAGTCCAGAAGCCAAACTAGAGACCGCAAAACGGACTCGACTGAGCCAACAGTCCTCCAGGAAACACCGTCGCCCAACATACGGTCCCCAACCAAGTCACCCTCCACTAATGAAGGGAACATCAGCCAAAACTACCAAGGGGACAAGGCAAGGAGAAAGGAGGAAACTGAAAGGTCCCCTACAAAAAAGAACACCTCCAATAGTGAGCCAAACTCACAAAGACACAAAGGGGCCCAAACAGGAAAGGAGGCCACGCCTATACCAGCGAAACACGGGATAAACCCGGGCACAGAGACAGATAATACTTCTCTCCAACATCCTGCAAGTACTGAATGCAACCAAAAAAAAAAGTCAAAGTCCTTCAAGCATCGGAACAGAGAATACCAAAGAATTCAACTACAAAAAAATGTGGATGAGACCCAGTTGGAAACCCTTAGTTGAAGAACCCAGAGACCAAAATGGGATAACACAAAGGGTACTTGCGAGGAGGAAGAAGCAGTCAAGCAGAAAGCAAACTGCAAAAGTAGTCCTCAGACAGAGGGCACGCTCCAGGCAACCTAAGCCGCCAGACCCACACAAATGTCACTAAAAAAGGTGACACAAAACCTCAATTGAGGCCCCCCGAGAAGGAAGAGGAAACTCCCTCCTAACAGCAAGGCGCAATCTGAAAAGGAAATCATATCCTAACAGACTGAGTTAACAAGATAGACTCAACAATTCCGCACTTCCAGAGGAGACTGCCACCTGAACACAGCACTTTAGAATGTTCAGCAATGCTGACCTGCAGACCCCCATTCACCTGGACCAACACAGCCTCAGGGATCCCTAACCGGGGAACAGAAGAATCCTGAAACTGGTATAGGAACAAGCTTAAGGATAGCAGTGTCATACTCACAGAGTACAGGTACAGCATGACTCTGAAACAGACGACAGGACCATAGACATAAAGATCTAACAAAAAAAGGCCCCACAAGTCTGAATTGGAGCCAGCAAGACCGCAGGGGGAAATAATCCCCCCTTCCCGCCTCCCCACCAGGAGAAGCCCCAAGAAAAGACTCCATCTCTATAGAGAGAATATCCCCTAAAGAAAAGGGATGAAGGCCAGAAAGGCAACAACTGTCCTCAAGGCACCAAGCCACCGGCTAGTGGGAAGATAAATCCCCAACACGAATTTCCTCGAAAAGGACCCCCATGCAAGTTGCTTGCGAAGCAGAGACACAGCCACCCCATTGGCCTGCAGAACAAGGAATCCACGGGTTACACTTGCAAGCTGACCAAGAGAATGCAACCGTCAGGCGCACCAGAAATGGATATCCAGCACCAGCAGCTGGGTATGAATCAACAACCCTTGAGGCGCAAGTCACAAAGCTAACCCTAGAGCACCTGACCTGCTCTGTTGCAAAGAGTAATAAATACTCAGAAAACCTGGCCATTATGACCAGGTCAGATAGATGGAGCAAGGACATAGAACAAGTTCCCACTATCGTGGGACACCCCGACCAGTCCTGAGATCCAAGACTCCAAAACAACCCAAGACTGGGTCAGGAAAAAGGACTGAAGCCTTAGTAATCGAAAGTCTCAGAAAGAAGAGGTCCGGGCACCTAATAGTTCAGGCTATCTTGCCCTAGAACTAAACACCCCACCTGGCCAAAAAGCCAGACAACAGGGATATGAATGCATTTCCAGAGAATCAAAGATAGTGAAAAGTACTTGAAAGCCCCATCCAAAGGAAGGAACCACCCCTAGCCAAGTCCAATGCTCCAAGGAGCAGGGCTAGTAGTCATATGAAGAGACATCTCAAGGCCTCAGGACAACATAAGGGAGGTCCACAAAAAAACCCTTCTAGCAGGGCTAGTCTCCCCATCACCTCCACACCAGTAGAGGACACAGGGAAGAGACAGGTGCTAAGCCTTCCCAGCTTTGGAAAACCTCAAGCTAAACAAAGTCCCCAGAGGGATCAACCATCGCCCGGAAAACAGATCCCTAAAAGGAGATCCAACTCACCCTGGGACAATGGAAGCAGACCCAAAGGTCTCATCACTCAAACAGTCACATCAAAAGTAAGAGCTCTATCTAGATACACTATAATTAGCATATGGGCACACCTGCAAGGTGCCAAGAGCTGCACTGGTTTCAAACTGAAAACCCTCGGCAAACTAAACAGCCGAATCGGATACAAGCTGTTGGATCAGGCCCACAAGGGCCCAGAGGCCTAAAAACGAAGGCCAAACCGCTCAAACTGTGGCAATGGGGCACTAAGCCCTCCAACGCATGGGGGAGAAAACACTATGTTCTGAAAATATCAGATGTCAGATAGAGTGACGCAGTGGAAAAACCTCCGCTGATCCGGTCATCTATGACTGAAGGCTATAAAGACTGAAAGAACCCTAACTGCCCTATGGACCCATAGGTCCTCTTGCTCAGTTGAACATGAAAACCAATGATAACCTGGGCACTTGGCGTTTCTACCGCACTAGCAGAGCAGAACAGCGCCACGTGTCTGAACAGCCACAAGACCGAACAAACCCAACAGGACCAGTCTGCACTTAGGGCCCTAACCGACAAGCTGCAAAATTCTCCCTCATAGGGGAAAAAAAAAAAAGAAAACAGACATTATAACATAGGACTAATATGTCCAAACAACTTCCAAAGAAGAGCAAAGAGCATCGATCCCAGAAGGTTCCCGAATGATACAAAACCAAATAAAATACATCACATCGGATACAAATAAAATATAAGGCAACCCGGAGGCTTTGCCCAAAAAGACACAGGCCTGCACGCAGGGCCAGCCAAACGGAGCCCTAACTTTCAAAAAACTGACAATCAGGAGATTATCTTATCCCCACATGTCCAATGAGGTGCACCATTTCAATTAGCAGACTGAAAATCTCCGTACCTGGTAACGATAGGATCATTCAATAACTGAAAAACAAGTCTGAGCAATACGCAAAAGCACACAATCCTGCAACAAAAGGCACACCACTCAGGGACAGTTACACGCGCGGGGAACTGAAGAGGCCCTGCGGAAGGCCAGGGACAATAGGGCACAAGCACATTCTCAAATAAATGTCTGGTCTCTGCAAACGAACAATTGCCAACATTATGCGGAAGCAAAAATGTTCTGCAACCTCCGGGGGAACACGCCAACCTGCATGGAGGAATCAGAAACTGGGTAACAAACATGTGTAGAAATATGAATTGGTAGGGACCTCGCCTCTCGGAGGACAGGACCCCCAGAGGCAGATGGCTCAGCTCTCACTTGATTCCCCGAACCCGAGGAATCAGGCGCTCTGAAATGGCATACAGAACAGAACTGGTTGACATGTGTCAACGTGGCCAGTCCAGATTTGTCACCGGACACAGAATCTGAAATCAAAATAGTATCAGTATCAGAATCCTCCATAACTGAATATGAAATTAGCACAGTCTCAGCATCAGAATCCTCCATAACTGGATAGAGGAAAAATAAATAGTAGTAAAACAAAAAAGGCACCTGACATCCACAATGGCTGGGGCACTCAACACCCTCTATGACCAGAACCCTGCAGACTAGAAAATTTCCTTCACCACACGGTTGGGAATGCAGAAATGGAAAACGGAACGTAATCACGCCCCAACACAAGGTGAACCGTTCAGTCCAAAAAAGTGTGCCCAACCAGAAGGTCATGTCACTTCCAAATGCCTCAAAGTTACAAACCACGACCCCAAAAACATCACACATAAGCAAGTTGAATCATATAACAAACATGATTATAAACCTCCCTGTTCAATAACCCACCTCAGGAGATCTTAACCCTCGATTCCAAGATACTAAAAGAGACTCACTGAGACCCTTATGATATTAGTTAGACCCGCAAGGGACGAAAGGCAAAGAATGACTGGGGGATGAGGGGAGTGGGAGGAGTATTTAAGCATTTGGCTGGGGTAACTTTGCCTCCTCCTGATAGCCAGGCTCTTATTCTCCAAAAGTAATGAATGCAGCTGTGGATTCTTTCCATTTAAGAAGAAAAAGGACCTTGTTCCAGCAGATCCCTACGACAAGTTAACTTCCACAGAGGAGATGATGACATCCCCACCAGATCCGTTGCGGCCCCGATGGAGCAATCAATATCACTGATACCTGCTTCTGCTTGATGCAAGTCACTACACGAGGAATGAGTGGTAACGGCGGGAAATGGTAGATTAGACTGAACCTCCAAGGCACTGCTAATGCATCTATTAGCTCCGCCTGAGGATCCCTGGACCTCGACCCATATCTGGGTAGCATGGTATTGAGACGGGACGCCATTAGATCTGCGGCTTCCCCCATCTGTTGCATATCTCCGCAAAATGTTTTTGGGACTGAGAGACCATTCCCCCGGATGAAAGGATTGTATGCTGAGAAAAAACGCTTCCTAGTTGTCCACACCCGGAATGTGGATCGCTGACAGCAAACAGTTGTGGGCCTCTGCCCACTCCAGAATCAGAGATACTTAACTCATTGCTAGGAAGCTTTTCATTCCTCCCTGATGGTTGACGTAAGCCACCAAAGGTTATATTGTCTGATTGGAATCTGATAAACTGGGACGAACCCAGAAGGGGCCAAGCCTTCAGAGCATTGAAAATTGCCTGAAATTCCAGAATGTTGATCGGGAGGGAGTTTTCCTCCTGAGTCCCCTGGCCCTGTGCCTTCCTGGCACCCCAAACTACTCCCCATCCTGATAGACTTGTGTTCATAATCACAATCTCCCAGGATGGTCTTAAGAAGGATGTCCCTCGGGACAAATGATCTGGACAGAGCCACCAAGAGAATGATTGTCACGACTGGATGTCCAGAGAGATCTGTTGAGACGGATCCAAATGATCCCCGTTCCACTGCACCAGCATGCACAGTTGTAACGGTCTGAGACGGAGCCTGGCAAATGGAATGATGTCCATGATGGACACCATGAGAGCAATCATCCCCATACACTGAGCCACAGAGGGCCTTAAGGAGGTCCGGAGGACAAGACATACTGAAGCTAGCTTGCACCATTTCTGGTCTGTTAGAAATATTGCAAGGAAAGAGGGTGGGAATACTAAAAGTGGCTAAGGGTGATATTAAGTCTACAGCCAAACAGAAGTGAGCCAAAAGAGCAAAATTCAAACTAAAATGCTGGTGTTACAAAGCTTAAAAATTTCCAAACAGTTTAGAAGTGAGAGGACTTACTGTAGGGTCTTCTATGCAGGTCTCATGATAAGAGGCAAAATATTAGTCTGTCGGCTCATTCCCCATATCAGGAGGAATCCAATCATTAATACTGCATTGGGCCCAATAGAATCTGGTGTCTCCTCCGCCGTGCCACTGATTGGATCTGCTGTCAAAAGTGAAGGGTACGAAAACCAATCGCCCCAAGCTCCGTTTTCTGACGTGCACTCAAGCGGCCAATCCAAGGGTAGCACTCTCCAGTATTGAACAAGCTTAGGCTCCGGCTTACATCGGCTACTTCCCAGTGGCTGTATCCGGGAGAATCACTTTACTGCCTAACAAGCAAAGTAATCAAAAAAGGGGGTTGAAAGCGGCATAAACTGATTAAAAGTTCATCTTAATTTGGAATACAAAATATATAAAAATGGAGGCATTCTCCATATGCTGAGATGGTCAGAACCTCAGACCCATAATAAAGCTTATGCCTGTCGTCATCATAGCTTGTGATACATGTTAAACAGGATGTTTAAAAAGGTAGCCTAAACAGCCTATTAGTTAAAACCATATAGGTGGGAGTGTTCTAGGTGACACAGTTTAACACCTTAAATGACCACCTCTTGAATACATTGTTAAGCATATACAGGGAGTGCAGAATTATTAGGCAAATGAGTATTTTGACCACATCATCCTCTTTATGCATGTTGTCTTACTCCAAGCTGTATAGGCTCGAAAGCCCACTACCAATTAAGCATATTAGGTGATGTGCATCTCTGTAATGAGAAGGGGTGTGGTCTAATGACATCAACACCCTATATCAGGTGTGCATAATTATTAGGCAACTTCCTTTCCTTTGGCAAAATGGGTCAAAAGAAGGACTTGACAGGCTCAGAAAAGTCAAAAATAGTGAGATATCTTGCAGAGGGATGCAGCACTCTTAAAATTGCAAAGCTTCTGTAGCGTGATCATCAAACAATCAAGCGTTTCATTCAAAATAGTCAACAGGGTCGCAAGAAGCGTGTGGAAAAACCAAGGCGCAAAATAACTGCACTGGAGTGCCCAAAAGCACAAGGTGTGCAATACTCAGAGGCATGGCCAAGGTAAGAAAGGCTGAAAGACGACCACCACTGAACAAGACACACAAGCTGAAACGTCAAGACTGGGCCAAGAAATATCTCAAGACTGATTTTTCTAAGGTTTTATTGACTGATGAAATGAGAGTGAGTCTTGATGGGCCAGATGGATGGGCCCGTGGCTGGATTGGTAAAGGGCAGAGAGCTCCAGTCCGACTCAGACGCCAGCAAGGTGGAGGTGGAGTACTGGTTTGGGCTGGTATCATCAAAGATGAGCTTGTGGGGCCTTTTCGGGTTGAGGATGGAGTCAAGCTCAACTCCCAGTCCTACTGATAGTTTCAGGAAGACATCTTCTTCAAGCAGTGGTACAGGAAGAAGTCTGCATCCTTCAAGAAAAACATGATTTTCATGCAGGACAATGCTCCATCACACGCGTCCAAGTACTCCACAGCGTGGCTGGCAAGAAAGGGTATAAAAGAAGAAAATCTAATGACATGGCCTCCTTGTTCATCTGATCTGAACGCCATTGAGAACCTGTGGTCCATCATCAAATGTGAGATTTACAAGGAGGGAAAACAGTACACCTCTCTGAACAGTGTCTGAGAGGCTGTTGTTGCTGCTGCACGCAATGTTGATGGTGAACAGATCAAAACACTGACAGAATCCATGGATGACAGGCTTTTGAGTGTCCTTGCAAAGAAAGGTGGCTATATTGGTCATTGATTTGTTTTTGTTTTGTTTTTGAATGTCAGAAATGTATGTTTGTGAATGTTGAGATGTTATATTGGTTTCACTGGTAAAAATAAATAATTGAAATGGGTATATATTTGTTTTTTGTTAAGTTGCCTAATAATTATGAACAGTAATAGTCACCTGCACACACAGATATCCCCCTAAAATAGCTATAACTAAAAACAAACTAAAAACTACTTCCAAAACTATTCAGCTTTGATATTAATGAGTTTTTTGGGTTCATTGAGAACATGGTTGTTGTTCAATAATAAAATTAATCCTCAAAAATACAACTTGCCTAATAATTCTGCACTCCCTGTATACAATTATTCCTATATAATTTAACAAAGTAACAAACTGGGAGTTTCAAAAGTAAAGATAATGATAATATATGAGATCAATATCATAACAACAATAATAATGGATCAATCCAGTAATGCTTAGAAATAGCGATAGTAACAATGGAAGGGTATGTTGAAAAAGACATATGATAATATCTTTATGAACAAAGTGCTAAATATAGCTAGGTATTAATATTAATATAAATGTATAAGATATGAACATAAGTACACATAAATATACATACATATAATCATGTATATAAGTCAAAAAATACACACATAAAAAGTATAAAAGGCACAAAGAACAAAAGAAACACTTCTTATTCCCAGTAGTTATTAAGGTCATACTCTGAATTTAAGCCAAACAGGGCCCTAGTCTGTAGAGTAAAGACCCAGAACATGTTTGTTCAATAGTTTGAGTATGTCTCCCCCTCTTTTTGGGAATACCACTCTTTCAATGGCTTGCCACCTGAGTGTATGAACTGATTTTCCATGAATCTCAACAAAATGTGCAACCAACGGGGTTCTCAATTCCCCCCACATTTATTGTGGACAAATGTTCACATATCCGGGATCTGATATCCCTTGTAGTAAGTCCAACATATTGAAGCTTACATGAGGCACATGTCACACATAAATGACGAAATTGGAAGTACAGTTAAGACAAGAATCAATCTCATATTGTGTCCCTGTAACTTCTGACCTGAACATATTAGAGATTGTAACAAATTCACAGGGCTTGCATCTACTGCTACCACATCTGAACATTCCTTTGTGTGTTAACCAAGACCCCCCGGGTCTAGAAATTGTAGGTAGTTGTGATGGTAAAAGAAGGTTTTCAAGGGTTTTATTTCAAATATAAGAGCATTGTATACCTTTACTGACACATATTGCCAAACCAGCAGCAGCAGCCAACATATGAAAATGTTTCTTTATAATCTGAGAGATAGAGTTATACAGTTCACTATATGTTGTAACCAAAGTTACTCATCTGTCTGCATTTTTGGATATGATCTTATTTTCCAACAGAATATTCTTGTCTCTTTTTCAGTTCTGTTTACAACATGGGAAGGATAACCTCTCTGCACCAAATGATTCCTAAGAGAGACAGAGTCTCTCTGAAAGGTAGCTTCACTAGTGCAATTGCATTTCAATCTTACATAATGACCTTTAGCTACTGCATAAGGTACTTGGTGGGGATGGCAACATTTTGCATGCAAGAAATTATTTCCCGCTATAGGTTTTCTAAAAACCTCAGTGGTTATAGTACCATCTGAGTTGCCAGTTAAAGTTAGGTCCAAAAAGTTAATACTTCTAGATTTTGTATCAAATGCAAAAATAAGACCACAATCAATGGTGTTCAAATATTGTATGAACTGATCAATGGTAGACAGAGGACCACTCCAAATAAGAAAAAGATTGTCAATGAAATGCTTGTAAAATACTATATAGTCTATGAAGGGGTTAATATCCCCAAAGATGTGGGACAGCTCCAACCAACCTAAAAATAGATTGGCGTAATATGGGGCAAATTTTGCTCCCATCAGAATAGGTCCCCGTTTGGCTTCAATTCAGAGTATGACCTGATTAACTACTGGAAAAAGAAGGGTTTCTTTTGTTTTTTGTGCCTTTTATACATTTTGTGTGTGTATTTATTTACTTACATACATGATTATGTGTACGTATATTCATGTGTTCTTATGTTCATATCTTATGGATTTATACATATTTAGGTACACACTTATTATTAATACCTAACTATATTTAGCACTTAGCTCATATAGATATTATATGTATTTTTCATTGCTGTTTCTAAGTGCTACTGGATTGATCCATTATTATCGTTGTTATGATATTGATCTTGTATATTGTCATTATCTTTACTTTTGTATTTTTGTCAAATGAAATTGGAGTAATTGTATATATGCTTAACAATGTATTCAAGAGATGGTCATTTAAGGTGTTAAATTGTCTCACCTAGAAAACTCCCACCTATATGGTTTTAACCAATAGGATGTTTAGGCTACCTTTTTAAACATCCTGTTTAACATGTATCACAAGCTATGATTAAAGCTTTCTGACGAAAGACGTAAGCTTTATTATGGGTCTGAGGTTCTGACCATCTCAGCATATGGAGAATGCCTCAGTTTTTAAATATTTCGAATTCCAAATAAAGATGAACTTTTAATCAGTTTATGCTGCTTTCAACCCCCTTTTCTGTTAGAAATATCCTCATGGATATGGAGTCTATTATAGTACCCAGGAATTCCACCCTGGTGCTTGGTATAAGAGAACTCTTTTGTGCGTTTATCTTCCATTCATGAGATCGAAGAAGAGAGAGAAGGTACTCCAAATGGTCTTCCGCCAGACGAAAAGATGGTGCTTGTACCAGAATATTGTCCAATTATGGAGCCATTGCTATACCCCGGGTTCTAGCAACGGCTAGGAGAGCCTCTAGAACCTTTGTAAAAGTTCTTGGAGCAGTAGCTAGACCAAACGGAAGTGCAATGAACTGGAAATGCTGGTCCAAAAACGTAAACCTTAGGAACTAGAACTGATCCATGAGGATTGGAACGTGAAGGTAAGCATCCTTCAGATCTATAGTGGTCATGAACTGTCCTTCCTGAACTAAGGGAAGGATGGACCTTATCGTCTCTATCTTGAGGGGGCATTTAGAAATTTGTTTAAGCACTTTAGGTCCAGAATCGCGAGGAAAGTTTCCTCCTTCTTTGGGACTACAAAAAAGTTTGAATAGTGTCCCAAACCTCTTTCTGTGATAGGCACCAGGACAATGACTCCTAAACCCCAAAAAGTCTTCCCTCTTTTCTGGTCTAGAAGAAAGGTTTGAGAGAAGAAATCTGCCCTTGAGTGGATGAGCTTTGAAACCTATCTTGTATTCCTGAGCTATGACCTCCAGGAACCATGGATAATGCACGTCCCTGAACAAAGAGTCTGAGAAGAGTGACAGTCTGCCCCCTACACGATCCTGAGCTGGATTGGGGACCGCCACATCATGCCGATTTAGTCTTAACGGGCTTCTTGCTCTGCTTGGACTTTTTCCAGGACTGAGCCGGCTTCTAAGTGCTTGAGTTTAGCGGAGGACTGTTGTCGTTTATTAGAACGAAAAGTTTAAACTTGTCCATTAGACTTGTTCTTCTGATCATGCGGTAGGAAGGTACCCTTGCCCCCTGTAACTGTAGAGATAATGGAGTCTAGGACTGGACCAAATAAAATATTTCCCTTAAAAGGGAGGGAAAGAAGTCTGGACTAAGTCATATCAGCAGACCAGGACTTTAGCCAGAGCACCCGACAAAGCCAGAAACCTTAGCATTTAGATGAATAATCTGCATGTTTGCATCAAATAATAAATAAAATAAAAATAATTGGAAATTCTCAAGGCTTTATTTTTTTCCTGGATAACGTCGAGGGGACCTTCCACCTCAATCAATTCCGATAAGGAGTCGCACCAGTAGGTAGCAGCTCCAGTAACCATGTCAACAGCCACTACCCGTTGAAATAAATATCCTGTCTGTTGAAACATCTTTCTTTGAAGAGTTTCCATCTTCTTATCCATCGCCTCTATTAACGATGAGCAATCCTCAAGCAAGATAGTAGTATGTTTGGCAAGCGTGGAGATAGCACCATGCACCTTAGAGACGGAACCCCACAACTCCAATTGAGAGTCTGGGACCGGGAATATGTTTTTAAAGGAAAACAAAGGGGAAAAGGATGATCCAATTCTGTCTTATTTGTTCTTAATAATTTTTGCCATCTTTACAGGCACAGGAAAAGTCAAAGGCACTACCCTGTCCTCGTAAACTGTCTAATTTAGGGATCAAAGGTTCATCAGGCAGCTTGGCCTCTGGAACCTCCAGTGTAGACAGAATTTCCTTTAGAAGAAAATGTAAGTGTTTAATCTTAAATCTGAAGCCTGGTTCCTCCTCAGCAGGAGGCGTAGAGGCAGCAGACTCCGTCCCAGAAAGTTCACCCTCTGAAGTCTCAGAGTGTGACACATCCTCGGATAACTGAGACAGAGCAGTTATATTCAATAAATTACATGATGACCTTGGAGAATGAGAGCTATGTTTAACCTTTCGCTTGCCGTTTTTAACTGTGCAGTAAAATCTGATGGCAAAAGGCCCCCTACAGGTGGAGGATTAAGCGTGCAACAGGAAGCTGCATGTGCAGACGGAGGTGAATTTTGGATATGCATCTCACGGGACAGTGAGTCCTCAGAGGTGGACTCCTCAGTGGTACTAAAAGTGTTAACCTTCTTTGACTCAATAACATTTTCAAGGCATGTGGAACAAAGTTGAGAGGGCGGGAAAACCAAGGCATCCTCACAATATAAACAGGTATTACTATTTGGGATAGAGGGAGTACCCTCTCATATCTCAGAATCCTCCATAGCTTAAGCTAATGAACAGCAGGACACAGAAAATAAATGATCTTTATTTCTCAAAAAAAAAAAAAAAAAAACAGCAACTTTATACTCCCAATGGCAGGGGCACTCACCACCTCCTAGACCCAGACAATGCAGAGACATAGCTTCTTCTCCGACAGCCAGCTCGGTCAGGAAAGAGGAAATGAAGCGAGACTACTTCCGATCACATAGTGCGCAAGTTAGGACTGCCCCTGCTATGAGGAAAAGCGTGCCAAGCCACAAGCTGTGCAGCGCTCAAAGTGAAAGTAAAAACCTGTGTGTTTTAGCCCTATAACGAACAGCCTATGAGCCCAATAAAATCTCACACAAAAGTGCAAAAAATCAAAGCATCACATTCGATTAATCCCCACTGTTCAATAACCCCCTTCAGGAGATATTAACCCATGATTCTATTACGATAAAAGGAGTCACACTGTGACCCTGTCTTCTATCGTTCTCAACATACGTAAAAATTGAAATGATCTTACCAAAATTCATGCTGTGGAACAGAAACACAGCCTCTCAAGTGTGACAGTCTTGCAGCATCGCTCCTGACATGGACTTGACTTGTCAACACTGATTGCTTAGGAACTGTTACCAGGCAGTCTGGATGGATCCTGCATCTCCAGACTCTAACTTTCATCCATGCTCTCACTGAGAGGCTGACAAGACTACTTAAAACTCCAGTCCCATATCCAAGGGCAGATACCCTACCTAAAGAACTCCAAAATCTTTTTTTTTCTGAGAACCTCCTGTGACAAAAGGCAAAGAATGAGTTGGAGTTGGGGGAAGTGGGAGAGGTATTTAAGCCTTTGGCTGGGGTGTCTTTGCCTCCTCTTGGTGGCCAGGTTCAGTATTTCCCAACAGTAGGGAATGATGTTGTGGACTCTCCTTATATTAAAAAGGAAAAATATTCTTTTTTTATAAGTTTAGATTAAAGGGACACTGAAACCAATTGTTTCTTTCCTGATTAAGATAGAGCATGCAATTTTAATCAACTTTCTAATGTACTCCTATTATCAGTTTTTCTTCCTTCTCTTGCTATCTTTATTTGAAGAAAAAAAAAGGCATCTAAGCTAAGGAGCCAGAAATTTTTTGTTTGAGAACCATGGACAGCACTTGTTTATTGGTGCTGTCCAATCAGCAAAGACAACCCAGGCTTTTCACCAAAAATGGTCCGGCATCTAAACTTACATTCTTGCTTTTCAAATAAACATACCACGAGAATGAAGAAAAATTGATAATAGGAGTAAATTAGAAAGTTGCTTAAAATTGCATGCTCTACCTGAATTCCGAAAGAAGAAAATTGGGTCCCTTTAAGTATGAGCTCTGGCACATGCTATGATTTTTCATACCATGTGAATTTTAAATGGTTTGTAAATGGGAACCTTGTAAACAAAGATATTTGTGTTCATGGAAATTGATACAAGTTTGTTGATTGAAGATGCTTTGGAGAGGTTTATTCTTTATAGATTTGATAAATGTATGCACCCTGCTCCTAACACCATCATCAGACATCTTGTAACACTGCTAGTGGCTTATATTTGAATTTGGTTTCCAGTTTTCTCTCCAATAGGAAATTATATGCTTTACCTGAATAAATAGTTCCTGTGCAAGGAACAAAAAAAAATCAGCTTGCCGCATGAAAGACAAACAGCAGTTATCATTTGCATAATGCAAAACATTTAAAAATAAATGTCTTAACCTATTAACAACCAGTGTCAAAAAAAGAGTACAGTTCTGATTGTTTAGACCTTGATAACCAGTGCAGAACCCTGTAAGGCAGCGACCACGCTTGTTCTGCATGCTTCGGAAGAGAGGCAGTAAAAAAATTATATTAATAAAGACACCCAAGGCTAGCGATCAGATAGACAGGGTGTTCCTGTGTCCCTGTTTTTGTCTTTGGGGTACCCTCCATTAATGAGATACAGTAAGCCATCAGCGTATATCTCATATTGCTTCTAGAAGCCTGCAAGTGAAGCTAGCCAGCAGTAGAGTAACTGTAAAAAAAACAAAAAAAAAAATTTTTATGCTTACCTGATAAATGTATTTCTTTCTTGACACGATGAGTTCACGAATCATCTAATTACTATTGGGAATATCACTCCTGCCCAGCAGGAGGCGGCAAAGAGCACCCAGCAAAGCTGTTAAATATCACCTCCCTTCCCTCCAACCCCAGTCATTTGACCGAAGCAAAGGAGAGAAAGGAAGCAAAAAGGTGCAGAGGTGTCTGAAGTTTATACCATGACATAAGCCTGCCTTAAAAACAGGGCGGGCTGTGGACTCATCGTGCCAAGAAATAAATTTATCAGTAAGCATACAATTTGTTTTCTTTCTAATGACACGATGAGTCCACGGATCATCAAATGACTATTGGGAATCAATACCCATGCTAGAGGACACAGATGATACGGGAGGGACAAGACAGGGTACCTAAACTGAAGGCACCACTGCTTGAAGAACCCTTCTCCCAAAAGAAGCCTCAGCCGAAGCAAAAAAAGAATTTATGCTTACCTGATAAATTTCTTTCTCTTGTGGTGTATCCAGGCCACGGGTTCATCCTTTACTTGTGGGATATTTTCCTTCCCTACAGGAAGTGGCAAAGAGAGCACACAGCAGAGCTGTTCATATAGCTCCCCCTCTAGCTCCACCCCCCAGTCATTCGACCGAAGGTTAGGAAGAAAAAGGAGAAACCATAGGGTGCAGTGGTGACTGTAGTTTAAACAAAAAATCTACCTGACTTAATAGCCAGGGCGGGCCGTGGACTGGATACACAACAAGAGAAAGAAATGTATCAGGTAAGCATAAATTCTGTTTTCTCTTGTAAGGTGTATCCAGTCCACGGGTTCATCCTTTACTTGCGGGATACCAATACCAAAGCTTTAGGACACGGATGAAGGGAGGGAACAAGACAGGTACCTTAAATAGAAGGCACCACTGCTTGTAAAACCTTTCTCCCAAAAATAGCCTCCGAAGAAGCAAAAGTATCGAATTTGGAAAATTTGGAAAAAGTATGCAGCGAAGACCAAGTCGCTGCCTTACAAATCTGTTCAACAGAAGCCTCATTTTTAAAAGCCCATGTGGAAGCCACTGCTCTGGTAGAATGAGCAGTAATTGTTTCAGGAGGCTGCTGGCCAGCAGTCTCATAGGCCAAACGGATGACGCTTTTCAGCCAAAAGGAAAGAAAGGTAGCGGTCGCCTTCTGACCTCTCCTCTTACCAGAATAGATAACAAACAAAGAAGTTGTTTGTCTGAAATCCTTAGTTGCTTGTAAATAGAACTTTAAAGCACGAACCACATCAAGATTGTGTAACAGACGTTCCTTCTTCGACGAAGGATTAGGACACAGAGAAGGAACAACAATTTCCTGGTTAATATTCTTATTATGTAGTGAATGTAGTCCAGCGCTAGATTAGCACGGGTAGAGTATTTAGTTAAATTCTATAATTTGAATATATTGTATTTTGTGATTGGATAAATGTTTAATGTATGTACTGCAATGTTGTTATTATATATTTATTGTAGGTAATCCTAAGTATTTATCAACATTCAGTTAAAAAAAAGATATAAACAGGTATATACAACTGATATATATAAACTTGTTGTCTAATGTGAGCTTCTTATCTACATATAAAAACTAATAAGATTGGAGATCAAACGATACAGATCATTCTGTTAGTCACTACTAGTGACCGCAAAGATTTCCTCTAAGTCACCACTGTTAGTGACCGCAAAGACCACTTTTAAGTCACAATATGTGACCGCAAAGATACAACCGTAAGTTAATACATGCAAGTCACAATCTGTGACTGCAAAGACCTTGCTGTATAACATCACCGATGTCCGCTAAAGATTCTACTCCTAGTCACCACTTGTGACCGCAAAGACCCCACCACTAGTCACCTCCGTGACCGCAAAGACCTCATTACAGTCACTACAAGTGACCGCCAAGTCCACTATGCTAACACAGCAAGTGAGATACACATAGCCTAATGGTTAAGATCTCCCTCTCTAACCCTAAAGGTCACGAGTTCAATTCCCACCACTACAAGTGACCACCAAGTCCACACTGCGAGGATTGCATTATAGTCACTGCACGTGACCGCAAAGTTTAACATCCAAGTCACTGAATGTGACGGCAAAGATCACACTAAAAGAGAAATCAGGTGTGCCAAGAGACCAGCGTAAGTTGCAATCTCCCCCAAGACTCCCTAATTACACATGGAATAGGGGAATACACCTTCTGATACACATACAGATTAAAGTTAAAAAAAATTGCAACATAATAAGTACTTGACAGAATATCAAGGATCACTGGTTACATTACAACTATATTGAAACAGCTACGATCACAAGTGTGACGTAGGAAAAGTCACATGACATATTTTTAAATACCAGTCTCTCACTAACGGACCGGTAACACACACCCGCCACAATAGCGGGGAGGTCATCTCGTTTGGATCTTTAAGTTTTTTTAATCTAATTTCTGGACATTATCGTTTGTTACACTATAAAACAGGTACCGGATTATCAAATAGCAGAAATATATACTACAGTTATTCAATTGTTTTCTCTGATGAAATCGATGTTATAAGGGAGACGTCCCTTTTTATTTTATGTATGCTTTTAACAAGTTATTAAATTTCTGTCTAATTATACAAATGTTTTATTAGTTTTTATATATAGATAAGAAGCTCACATTAGACAACAAGTTTATATATATCAGTTGTATATACCTGTTTATATCTTTTTATTAACTGAATGTTGATAAATACTTAGGATTACCTACAATAAATATATAATAACAACATTGCAGTACATACATTAAACATTTATCCAATCACAAAATACAATATATTCAAACTATAGAATTTAACTAAATACTCTACCCGTGCTAATCTAGCGCTGGACTACATTCACTACATATCAACCACTGTTTTCTTAGAGGGGAATATATTAGTCTAGCAGGGTCAATTCTCCAGCGTTTCATCTTTCTCACTACCAGTTTAATATTCTTATTAGACACAACCTTAGGAAGAAAAACGGGTTTGGTACGTAAAACTACCTTAACTGCATGGAACACCAGGTAAGGTGAATCACACTGTAAAGCAGATAACTCTGAAACTCTTCCAGCAGAAGAGATAGCTACCAAAAACAAAACTTTCCAAGATAAAAGCTTAATATCTATGGAATGTAAAGGTTCAAACGGAACCCCTTGCAGAACTGAAAGAACTAAATTCAGACTCCATGGCGGAGCCACAGGTCTATAAACAGGCTTGATTCTGACTAAAGCCTGACTAAACGTTTGAACTTCTGGTTCCTCTGCCAGACGTTTGTGAAAAAGAATAGACAAAGCAGACATCTGTCCCTTTAAGGAACTAGCTGATAATCCTTTCTCCAATCCATCTTGGAGGAAGGACAAAATCCTGGGAATCCTAACCTTACTCCATGAGTAGCCCTTGGATTTGCACCAAAAAAGATATTTTCGCCAAATCTTATGGTAGATTTTCCTGGTGACAGGCTTTCTAGCCTGAATCACGGTATCAATGATCGACTCAGAGAAACCACGCTTTGATAGAATTAGTCGTTCAATCACCAAGCAGTCAGACGCAGAGAAATTAGATTTGGATTTTGAAAGGACCTTGTATTAGAAGGTCCTGCCTCATTGGTAGTGTCCATGGTGGCACAGATGACATGTCCACTAGGTCTGCATACCAGGTCCTGTGTGGCCACGCAGGCGCTATTAGAATCACCGAAGCCCTCTCCTGCTTGATTCTGGCAACCAGACGCGGGAGGAGAGGAAACGGTGGAAAAACATAGGCCAGATTGAAGGACCAAGGCGCTGCTAGAGCATCTATCAGAACCGCCTGGGGATCAAGGGACATGGACCCGTAAAGAGGAAGTTTGGTGTTCTGACGGGACGCCATCAGATCCAATTCTGGAGTGCCCCATAGCCGAGTCAGCTGGGCAAATACCTCCGGGTGGAGTTCCCACTCCCCCGGGTGAAAAGTCTAACGACTTAGAAAATCCGCCTCCCAGTTGTCTACTCCTGGGATGTGAATTGCTGAGAGGTGGCAAGAGTGATCCTCCGCCCACTTGATTATTTTGGTTACTTCCATCATTGCTAGGGAACTCCTTGTTCCCCCTTGATTATTGACGTAAGCTACAGTCGTGATGTTGTCCGACTGAAATCTGATGAATTTGGCCGCGGCTAGCTGCGGCCATGCCTGAAGCTCGTTGAATATCACCCTCAGTTCCAGAATGTTTATCGGGAGAAGAGCTTCTTCCCGAGATTATGAGCCCTGAGCTTTCAGGGAATCCCAGACTGCACCCCAGCCCAACAGACTGGCGTCGGTCGTTACGATGATCCACTCTGGTCTGCGGAAACACATTCCCTGAGACAGGTGATCCTGAGACAACCACCAGAGAAGAGAATCTCTGGTCCCCTGGTCCAACTGTATTTGAGGAGACAAATCTGCATAATCCCAATTCCACTGTTTGATCATGCACAGTTGCAGTGGTCTGAGGTGTATCCGTGCAAAAACAGAATTTATGTTTACCTGATAAATTACTTTCTCCAACGGTGTGTCCGGTCCACGGCGTCATCCTTACTTGTGGGATATTCTCTTCCCCAACAGGAAATGGCAAAGAGCCCAGCAAAGCTGGTCACATGATCCCTCCTAGGCTCCGCCTACCCCAGTCATTCGACCGACGTTAAGGAGGATTATTTGCATAGGAGAAACCATCTGATACCGTGGTGACTGTAGTTAAAGAAAATAAATTATCAGACCTGATTAAAAAACCAGGGCGGGCCGTGGACCGGACACACCGTTGGAGAAAGTAATTTATCAGGTAAACATAAATTCTGTTTTCTCCAACATCGGTGTGTCCGGTCCACGGCGTCATCCTTACTTGTGGGAACCAATACCAAAGCTTTAGGACACGGATGAAGGGAGGGAGCAAATCAGGTCGCCTAAATGGAAGGCACCACGGCTTGCAAAACCTTTCTCCCAAAAATAGCCTCAGAAGAAGCAAAAGTATCAAACTTGTAAAATTTGGTAAAAGTGTGCAGTGAAGACCAAGTCGCTGCCCTACATATCTGATCAACAGAAGCCTCGTTCTTGAAGGCCCATGTGGAAGCCACAGCCCTAGTGGAATGAGCTGTGATTCTTTCAGGAGGCTGCCGTCCGGCAGTCTCGTAAGCCAATCTGATGATGCTTTTAATCCAAAAAGAGAGAGAGGTAGAAGTTGCTTTTTGACCTCTCCTTTTACCAGAATAAACAACAAACAAGGAAGATGTTTGTCTAAAATCCTTTGTAGCATCTAAATAGAATTTTAGAGCGCGAACAACATCCAAATTGTGCAACAAACGTTCCTTCTTCGAAACTGGTTTCGGACACAAAGAAGGCACGACTATCTCCTGGTTAATGTTTTTGTTAGAAACAACTTTTGGAAGAAAACCAGGTTTAGTACGTAAAACCACCTTATCTGCATGGAACACCAGATAAGGAGGAGAACACTGCAGAGCAGATAATTCTGAAACTCTTCTAGCAGAAGAAATTGCAACCAAAAACAAAACTTTCCAAGATAATAACTTAATATCAACGGAATGTAAGGGTTCAAACGGAACCCCCTGAAGAACTGAAAGAACTAAGTTGAGACTCCAAGGAGGAGTCAAAGGTTTGTAAACAGGCTTGATTCTAACCAGAGCCTGAACAAAGGCTTGAACATCTGGCACAGCTGCCAGTTTTTTGTGAAGTAACACAGACAAGGCAGAAATCTGTCCCTTCAAGGAACTTGCAGATAATCCTTTCTCCAATCCTTCTTGAAGAAAGGATAGAATCTTAGGAATCTTTACCTTGTTCCAAGGGAATCCTTTAGATTCACACCAACAGATATATTTTTTCCATATTTTGTGGTAAATTTTTCTAGTTACAGGCTTTCTGGCCTGAACAAGAGTATCAATAACAGAATCTGAGAACCCTCGTTTTGATAAGATCAAGCGTTCAATCTCCAAGCAGTCAGCTGGAGTGAGACCAGATTCGGATGTTCGAACGGACCTTGAACAAGAAGGTCTCGTCTCAAAGGTAGCTTCCATGGTGGAGCCGATGACATATTCACCAGATCTGCATACCAAGTCCTGCGTGGCCACGCAGGAGCTATCAAGATCACCGACACCCTCTCCTGATTGATCCTGGCTACCAGCCTGGGGATGAGAGGAAACGGCGGGAATACATAAGCTAGTTTGAAGGTCCAAGGTGCTACTAGTGCATCTACTAGAGTCGCCTTGGGATCCCTGGATCTGGACCCGTAGCAAGGAACCTTGAAGTTCTGACGAGAGGCCATCAGATCCATGTCTGGAATGCCCCACAGTTGAGTAATTTGGGCAAAGATTTCCGGATGGAGTTCCCACTCCCCCGGATGTAATGTCTGACGACTCAGAAAATCCGCTTCCCAATTTTCCACTCCTGGGATGTGGATTGCAGACAGGTGGCAGGAGTGAGTCTCCGCCCATTGAATGATTTTGGTCACTTCTTCCATCGCCAGGGAACTCCTTGTTCCCCCCTGATGGTTGATGTACGCAACAGTCGTCATGTTGTCTGATTGAAACCGTATGAACTTGGCCTTTGCTAGCTGAGGCCAAGCCTTGAGAGCATTGAATATCGCTCTCAGTTCCAGAATATTTATCGGTAGAAGAGATTCTTCCCGAGACCAAAGACCCTGAGCTTTCAGGGATCAACAGACCGCGCCCCAGCCCATCAGACTGGCGTCGGTCGTGACAATGACCCACTCTGGTCTGCGGAAGGTCATCCCTTGTGACAGGTTGTCCAGGGACAGCCACCAACGGAATGAGACTCTGGTCCTCTGATTTACTTGTATCTTCGGAGACAAGTCTGTATAGTCCCCATTCCACTGACTGAGCATGCACAGTTGTAATGGTCTTAGATGAATGCGCGCAAAAGGAACTATGTCCATTGCCGCTACCATCAAACCTATTACTTCCATGCACTGCGCTATGGAAGGAAGAGGAACGGAATGAAGTGTTTGACAAGAGTTTAGAAGTTTTGTTTTTCTGGCCTCTGTCAGAAAAATCCTCATTTCTAAGGAGTCTATTATTGTTCCCAAGAAGGGAACCCTTGTCGACGGAGATAGAGAACTCTTTTCCACGTTCACTTTCCATCCGTGAGATCTGAGAAAGGCCAGGACTATGTCCGTGTGAGCCTTTGCTTGAGGAAGGGACGACGCTTGAATCAGAATGTCGTCCAAGTAAGGTACTACTGCAATGCCCCTTGGTCTTAGCACCGCTAGAAGGGACCCTAGTACCTTTGTGAAAATCCTTGGAGCAGTGGCTAATCCGAAAGGAAGCGCCACGAACTGGTAATGCTTGTCCAGGAATGCAAACCTTAGGAACCGATGATGTTCCTTGTGGATAGGAATATGTAGATACGCATCCTTTAAATCCACCGTGGTCATGAATTGACCTTCCTGGATGGAAGGAAGAATTGTTCGAATGGTTTCCATTTTGAACGATGGAACCTTGAGAAACTTGTTTAAGATCTTGAGATCTAAGATTGGTCTGAACGTTCCCTCTTTTTTGGGAACTACGAACAGATTGGAGTAGAACCCCATCCCTTGTTCTCCTAATGGAACAGGATGAATCACTCCCATTTTTAACAGGTCTTCTACACAATGTAAGAATGCCTGTCTCTTTATGTGGTCTGACGACAATTGAGACCTGTGGAACCCCCCCCCTTGGGGGAAGCCCCTTGAATTCCAGAAGATAACCTTGGGAGACTATTTCTAGTGCCCAAGGATCCAGAACATCTCTTGCCCAAGCCTGAGCGAAGAGAGAGAGTCTGCCCCCCACCAGATCCGGTCCCGGATCGGGGGCCAACATTTCATGCTGTCTTGGTAGCAGTGGCAGGTTTCTTGGCCTGCTTTCCCTTGTTCCAGCCTTGCATTGGTCTCCAGGCTGGCTTGGCTTGAGAAGTATTACCCTCTTGCTTAGAGGACGTAGCACTTGG
Organism: Bombina bombina; assembly: GCF_027579735.1. Taxonomy (NCBI): domain Eukaryota; kingdom Metazoa; phylum Chordata; class Amphibia; order Anura; family Bombinatoridae; genus Bombina; species Bombina bombina. The sequence goes on along the minus strand of NC_069504.1, from coordinate 736,445,081 downwards.
GGCTGGTCCGTTTCTACGAAAGGGACGAAAATTAGGTTTATTTTTGGCCTTGAAAGACCTATCCTGAGGAAGGGCGTGGCCCTTACCCCCAGTGATATCAGAGATAATCTCTTTCAAGTCAGGGCCAAACAGCGTTTTCCCCTTGAAAGGAATGTTAAGGAGTTTGTTCTTGGAAGACGCATCTGCTGACCAAGATTTCAACCAAAGCGCTCTACGCGCCACAATAGCAAACCCAGAATTCTTCGCCGCTAACCTAGCCAATTGCAAAGTGGCGTCTAGGGTGAAAGAATTAGCCAATTTGAGAGCACGGATTCTGTCCATAATCTCCTCATAAGGAGGAGAATCACTATCGATCGCCTTTACTAGCTCATCGAACCAGAAACACGCGGCTGTAGTGACAGGGACAATGCATGAAATTGGTTGTAGAAGGTAACCTTGCTGAACAAACATCTTTTTAAGCAAACCTTCTAATTTTTTATCCATAGGATCTTTGAAAGCACAACTATCTTCTATGGGTATAGTGGTGCGTTTGTTTAAAGTAGAAACCACTCCCTCGACCTTGGGGACAGTCTGCCATAAGTCCTTTCTAGGGTCGACCATAGGAAACATTTTTTTAAATATGGGGGGAGGGACGAAAGGTATACCGGGCCTTTCCCATTCTTTATTTACAATGTCCGCCACCCGCTTGGGTATAGGAAAAGCTTCTGGGAGCCCCGGGACCTCTAGGAACTTGTCCATTTTACATAGTTTCTCTGGGATGATCAAATTCTCACAATCATCCAGAGTGGATAATACCTCCTTAAGCAGAGCGCGGAGATGTTCCAATTTAAATTTAAATGTAATCACATCGGGTTCAGCTTGTTGAGAAATTTTCCCTGAATCTGAAATTTCTCCCTCAGACAAAACCTCCCTGGCCCCCTCAGACTGGTGTAGGGGCATTTCAGAACCATTATCATCAGCGTCCTCATGCTCTTCAGTATCTAAAACAGAGCAGTCGCGCTTACGCTGATAAGTGGGCATTTTGGCTAAAATGTTTTTGATAGAATTATCCATTACAGCCGTTAATTGCATAGTAAGGAGTATTGGCGCGCTAGATGTACTAGGGGCCTCCTGAGTGGGCAAGACTCGTGTAGACGAAGGAGGGAATGATGCAGTACCATGCTTACTCCCCTCACTTGAGGAATCATCTTGGGCATCATTTTCAGTGTCACATAAATCACATTTATTTAAATGAGAAGGAACCTTGGCTTCCCCACATTCAGAACACAGTCTATCTGGTAGTTCAGACATGTTAAACAGGCATAAACTTGATAACAAAGTACAAAAAACGTTTTAAAATAAAACCGTTACTGTCACTTTAAATTTTAAACTGAACACACTTTATTACTGCAATTGCGAAAAAGTATGAAGGAATTGTTCAAAATTCACCAAAATTTCACCACAGTGTCTTAAAGCCTTAAAAGTATTGCACACCAAATTTGGAAGCTTTAACCCTTAAAATAACGGAACCGGAGCCGTTTTTAACTTTAACCCCTTTACAGTCCCTGGTATCTGCTTTGCTGAGACCCAACCAAGCCCAAAGGGGAATACGATACCAAATGACGCCTTCAGAAAGTCTTTTCTATGTATCAGAGCTCCTCACACATGCGACTGCATGTCATGCTTCTCAAAAACAAGTGCGCAATACCGGCGCGAAAATGAGGCTCTGCCTATGATTAGGGAAAGCCCCTAGAGAATAAGGTGTCTAAAACAGTGCCTGCCGATATTATTTAACAAAAATACCCAGATTAAATGATTCCTCAAGGCTAAATATGTGTAATATATGAATCGATTTAGCCCAGAAAATGTCTACAGTCTTAATAAGCCCTTGTGAAGCCCTTATTTACTGTCTGAATAAAAATGGCTTACCGGATCCCATAGGGAAAATGACAGCTTCCAGCATTACATCGTCTTGTTAGAATGTGTCATACCTCAAGCAGCAAAAGACTGCTCACTGTTCCCCCAACTGAAGTTAATTCCTCTCAACAGTCCTGTGTGGAACAGCCATGGATTTTAGTAACGGTTGCTAAAATCATTTTCCTCATACAAACAGAAATCTTCATCTCTTTTCTGTTTCAGAGTAAATAGTACATACCAGCACTATTTTAAAATAACAAACTCTTGACTGAATAATAAAAACTACAGTTAAACACTAAAAAACTCTAAGCCATCTCCGTGGAGATGTTGCCTGTACAACGGCAAAGAGAATGACTGGGGTAGGCGGAGCCTAGGAGGGATCATGTGACCAGCTTTGCTGGGCTCTTTGCCATTTCCTGTTGGGGAAGAGAATATCCCACAAGTAAGGATGACGCCGTGGACCGGACACACCTATGTTGGAGAAAGGGACTATGTCCATTGCCGCTACCATTAGTCCGATTGTCTCCATGCACTGAGCTACAGATGGCCGAGGAATGGAATGAAGAGCTCTGCAAGTAGTTAAGAGTTTTACCTTTCTGACCTCCGTCAGAAATATTTTCATTTCTACCGAGTCTATTAGGGTCCTAGGAAGGGAACTCTTGTGAGGGGGGAGAGAGAACTCTTTTTGATGTTCACCTTCCACCCATGAGACCTCAGAAAGGCCAATACAATTTCCGTGTGAAACTTGGCTCTTTGGAATGTCGACGCCTGAATTAAGATGTCGTCTAGATAAGGCGCCACTGCTATGCCCTGCGGTCTTAGAACCGCCAGGAGGGACCCTGGCACCTTTGTGAAAATTCAGGGAGCAGTGGCCAACCCGAAAGGAAGAGCCACGAACAGATAATGCTTGTCCAGAAAGGCGAACCTGAGAAACTGGTGATGATCTTTGTGGATAGGAATGTGCAGATACGCATCCTTTAGATCCACGGTAGCCATATATTGACCCTCCTGGATCATTGGTAAGATTGTCCGAATGGTCTCCATCTTGAATGATGGGACTCTGAGGAATATGTTTAGAATTTTGAGATCCAGGATTGGTCTGAAAGTTCCTTCTTTTTTGGGAACCACAAACAGGTTTGAGTAAAAACCAAGCCCTTGTTCCACAATTGGAACTGGGTAGATCACTCCCATTGTATGTAGGTCTTCTACACAGCATAAGAACGCCTCTTTCTTTGTCTGGTATGTAGACAGACGAGAAATGTGGAACCTTCCCCTTGGAGGGGAGTCCTTGAATTCTAGAAGATATCCCTGGGATACAATCTCTAAGGCCCAGGGATCGTGTACGTCTCTTGCCCAGGCCTGAGCGAAGAGAGAGAGTCTGCCCCCCACTAGATCCGGTCCCGGATCGGGGGCTACCCCTTCATGCTGTCTTGGAGGCAGCTGCAGGCTTCTTGGCCTGTTTACCCTTGTTCCAGCCCTGGTAAGGTTCCCAGGCTGCCCTGGGTTGTGAAGTGTTTGCTTTGCAGCAGGGGAGGATGAAGAGAGACCGCTCCTGAAATTTCGAAAGGAACGAAAATTATTTTGTTTGTTCTTTGTCTTAAAGGACTTTTCCTGAGGGAGAGCATGGCCTTTTCCCCCAGTAATTTCTGAGATAATCTCTTTCAATTCAGGCCCGAAAAGGGTCTTTCCTTTGAAAGGGATGTTCAGTAGTTTGGATTTTGACGACACATCGGCCGACCAGGACTTTAGCCATAGCGCCCTGCGCGCCAGAATGGCGAAACCTGAATTTTTTGCCGCTAACTTAGCTATGCAGCAGTACCCTCCATGTGAAACAGCCTGAAGATCTAGTCAATCTAACTGTGCACCTGAGGCGCGAAATTAGGCCCCTCCCACTTTACTCCGGTGCTGTGAGGCCTAAAGAAACACTCCTAAGTGTTATAATAATAGCCATGTGGGTAACAACCCCTGAAAGAAACCCAAAGGAACCTTCAAAGTGTCTCAAAAAACGATATTTATTAGTAAAAACAGTTTGCCATAAAATAGTGTCAACCAGCATAAATTAGCCCTGTTATGTAAGCTTGTAATTCCATACTTAGTCTCTGAATAAAGCTTACCCTTCCCTCATGGGGATCTTATCAGTCCTTTTCTAGCATTATCACAGTCTTGTCTAGAAATAAATGAATGAACATACCTTATTGCAGCCTAACCTGCAAACCGTTCCCCCCAACTGAAGTTTTCTTGTACTCCTCGGTCCTTTGTGGGAACAGCAGTGGATTTTAGTTACAACATGCTAAAATCATCTTCCTCCCTGCAGAAATCTTCATCTCTTTTCTGCTAGAGAGTAAATAGTACAC